>NC_079456.1:36826865-36889365 GCF_903798145.1 Danio aesculapii
CAAGGATACTAAACCAGATGTGTGTGTGTGTGGTGTGGTGTGTTCAGGTGCATCTGTCCGCCTGGTTTCGTGGGTGACGACTGCAGTGTGGACTATAACGAGTGTGAGGGCCATTACTGCCAGAACGGGGCCCGCTGTGTGGATCATGTGGCTGGATACACGTGTGTGTGTCCAGCAGGCTACAGGTCAGTCACACACTGATCATCAACATCATTATCAGCTACACGCAAACACAATCTATTTAATATGAGACACTGCTACAGACTTTATTAGGCTTTAGATACACCTGTCATCAAATATAGACTCAGATTAATAGGTTAACAGAGGAAGCAGGTAAGTGAACCAGACAGACTATTGAAGATAATGAAGTAGCATTCTGTTTACTGTGTGTGTGTGTGTGCGAGTGTGTGTGTGTGCGTGCGTGCGTGTGTGTGTGAGAGAGAGAGAGAGAGAGAGAGAGAGAGAGAGTCTGTGTGTGTGTGTTTCTCTGTGTGGTGTGTTTGTGTGTGCATCACTTTGTGTGAGGGTATCATGTGTGTGTTTCTCTCTGTGTGTGACTTTGTGTGAGTGTATCGTGTGTGTGTGTGGGTATATCTCTGTTTGTGTGCGCATTACTTTGTGTGAGACTATCATGTGTGTGTTTCTGTGTGTTTCTTTATGTGTGTTACTTTGCGTCAATGTATCGTGTGTGTGTGTGTTTCTCTCTGTGATATATTTGTGTTACTTTGTGTGGGTGTATGATGTGTGTGAGCATGTGTTTTTGTGTGTGTGTGTGTGTGTGTGTGTGTGTGTGTTTTCCCCTTTGTGTTACTTTGTGTGAATGAATGGTGTGTGTTTTTCTCTGTGTGTTACTTTGTATGTGTGAGTGTGTGTGTTCGTGTGTGCGTATGATGTGTGTGCACATGAGTCTGTGTGTATGTATGTGTGTGTGTCTCTCTGTCTGTGCGTGTGTATGATAATGATGTGTGTGTGTTTCTCTCTCTCTCTCTCTCTCTCTCTCTCTCTCTCTCTGTGTTTCTGTGTGTGTGTGTGTGTGTGCGTATGATGATGATGATGAAAATGTGTATGTGTGTGTGATTCTCAGTGTGTGTGTATATGACGATGATGTGTATAATGATGTGTGTGTGTGTGTGTTTCTCTGTGTATGTATATGATAATGATATGTATGATGTGTGTGTGTGTGTTGATCTGCAGTGGTCGTCTGTGTGAAGCGTCTCTGTCCGCCTGTGATCTGCTGCAGTGTGTGAATGGCGCCCTCTGTGAGGAGAGTTCTGGTACTGCAGTCTGTCAGTGTCTGCCGGGCTTCAACGGCCTGCGCTGTGAGAAACTGCTGAGTGTCAACTTCATCGACCGAGACTCGTATCTGCTGCTGCTGAGAGACGCTACACAATCTACACACTCCAACATCACACTACAGGTAGCCCAAACATCAACATATATATATATATATATTTATACATACAACTTCGAATCAGAAAAGGTTGGGACAGTATGGAAAACACAAATAATAAAGAAAGTAGTGATTTCCAAACTTACTTTGACTTTATTTAATTCCAGACTATATATGAACACAAAATATTTCATGTTTTGCTTGATCAACTTCATTTCATTTGTTAATATACATCCTTTCCTGTCATTCAGACCTGCAACACTTTCCTAAAAATGTTGACAGGATCAGTTTAGGGCTAGTAATCAGGTAAACTGGTGAAATAATGATGTGATTTAACACAGGTGATGTCAACAGGTTTTTGTAATTAAGATTTGGTACAAAAACTGCATCCAGGAAAGGTCTAGTACAGGGATGGGCAAACTCGATCCTGGAGGGCCGGTGTCCCTGCATAGTTTTGCACCAACCCTAATCAAACACACCTGCTTGTTGCTTTCTAGTGATCTTAAAGACACTAATTAGGGTGTTTAGGTGTGTTTGACTAGTGTTGGAGCAAAACTCTGCAGGGACACCGGCCCTCGAGGATCAAGTTTGCCTATGCCTGGTCTAGTACTTTAGGAGCAAAGATGGGGCCGAGGATCGCCAACAAATACATGAGAAAATGATTGAAATGTTTAAAAACAATGTCCCTTAATGAAAAAGAGGAGGACATTTGGATATTTCACCTTCAGCAGTGCAGAACATCATTAAAAGATTCAAGGAATCTGGAGGAATTTCAGTGTGGAAAGGACAAGGGCGCAAGCCTAAGCTGAACAACCGTGATCTCCGATCCCTCAGATGGCGCTGCATCAAGAATCATCACTCATCTATAAGCCATATGTCCACATGAGCTCAGGACTACTGCGGCAAACCTTTGTCGAGTACCACAATACGGAGTTACATCCACAAATGCCAGTTAAAACTGTACTGTGCCAAAAGGAAGCCCTATGTTAACAGTGTCCAGAAGCGTCGTCGACTTATCTGGGCTCAAAGGCATCTGTGATGGACCATCACACAGTGGAAACGTGTACTATGGTCAGATGAATCAGTAATACAGGTATTTTTTGGGAGAAACGGACGTCTTGAGTTCCGGACCAAAGAAGAAAAGGATCATCCAGACTGTTACCAGCAACAAGACCAAAAGACAGGGTCTGTCAGGGTATGGGGTTGTGTCAGTGCCCTTGGCAAAGGTAACTTGCACTTCTGTGATGCTCCATTAATGCTGAAAAGCACACAGAGATTTTGGAGCACAATAAGCTGCCTTCTTTACCAGGGACGCCCATGCATATTTCAAGACAAGACAATGCAAAACCACATTCTGCACACATTAAGTCCTGGCTGAGGAGGAAGAGGATACAGATACTTGACTGGCCTGCCTGCAGTCCCGACCTGTCTCCAATAGAGAATGTGCGGTGCATTTTGAAGTTCAAAATGTGACAACGAAGACCCTGTACTGTTGCCCACCTTAAGACTTGTTTGCAGGAAGAATGGGAAGAAATTACACCTGAAACACTTCATCACTTGGCGTCTTCAATGTCTAAACGTCTCTTAAGTGTTGTGAAAAGGAATGGCAACATTACAAAGTGGTAAATGCTTTACTGCTACAATTTTTTTTTTGAAATGTGCTGCAAGAACCAAAATTGGAGTACTTGTTCATGAAGAACACATTAAATAATGTTTGTTGTATAGTCTGCAATGAAATACAAGTCAAAGTAAAGTTAGAAATCACTCCTTTAATTTGTGTTTTACACACTGTCCCAACCTTTTCTGATTTGGGGTTGTAATATTAAAATACAATACTGTACATATTATACATTTCTCTCTCTCTCTCTCTCTCTTTCTAAAAATCCCCGCGGCAGCACAGATGTGATCTATTACTCACATTAAGCCTCCGAACATGTTTTTATGAGCTCTCTTTAATTTATAATCCTACGCCAGAGACAAAGACTGACACTGTCTGATGAAACCATCAAAGGAAAAGCAGCTGCATAATCAAATCATTTTGCCCAAACATCTGCCTGAGATTCATTTCCAGTGACCTCGGCACACCAAACAGCTGCCAAACTAATACATGCACAAGTCATTTTAACAGCATATGTAAGAGTAATTGTCCTGCTCGACTGCGCTATTGTTAGATTCTACTTCAGATTCTGTTGTACTTTAAGAAAAATGAAGTACAAAAGCAGCAGCAGCAGCAGCTCATAAAACTTTCCTTTCAGGTCTCCACAGCCGAAGACAACGGGATTCTCCTCTACAATGGCATTAATGAGCACATCGCTGTGGAGTTGCACGATGGCCATGTTAAAGTGACCTATGATGCTGGACGGCAACCTGGAAGCACCATTTACAGGTCTAATAAACATCATCATTGCCTTTGAAGCAGATAAATGTGCTGCAGGGACTGTTAAATGCACTCATTCGCCTGTTTCCACAGCTCTGAAATAGTGAACGACGGACAGTTTCACACTGTTGAATTGGTTACTTACGATCGGATGGTCAATCTTTCTGTCGATGGAGGACTTCCTACAACTCTGGACAGTTCAGGACACATCCAGCCGCTCAGCAGAGACGCCCCGCTATATGTAGGCGGTAAGAAGATGATCACAAATAAAACATATTCATCAGGTCTTTTCACTCTCTCTCATGTTCACGCCACCTCTGAGCCGCGTTAAACAGTGTGTAAATGCATTCATGCCACCTCTGAGCCGCGTTAAACAGTGTGTAAATGCATTCACGCCACCTCTGAGCCGCATTAAACAGTGTGTAAATGCATTCATGCCACCTCTGAGCCGCGTTAAACAGTGTGTAAATGCATTCATGCCACCTCTGAGCCGCGTTAAACAGTGTGTAAATGCATTCATGCCACCTCTGAGCCGCGTTAAACAGTGTGTAAATGCATTCATGCCACCTCTGAGTCGCGTTAAACAGTGTGTAAATGCATTCATGCCACATCTGAGCCGCGTTAAACAGTGTGTAAATGCATTCACGCCACCTCTGAGCCGCATTAAACAGTGTGTAAATGCATTCATGCCACCTCTGAGTCGCATTAAACAGTGTGTAAATGCATTCATGCCACCTCTGAGTCGCATTAAACAGTGTGTAAATGCATTCATGCCACCTCTGAGTCGCATTAAACAGTGTGTAACTGCATTCATGCCACCTCTGAGTCGCATTAAACAGTGTGTAAATGCATTCATGCCACCTCTGAGCCGCATTAAACAGTGTGTAACTGCATTCATGCCACCTCTGAGTCGCATTAAACAGTGTGTAAATGCATTCATGCCACCTCTGAGCCGCATTAAACAGTGTGTAACTGCATTCATGCCACCTCTGAGCCGCGTTAAACAGTGTGTAAATGCATTCATGCCACCTCTGAGCCGTATTAAACAGTGTGTAAATGTATTCATGCCACCTCTGAGCCGCATTAAACAGTGTGTAAATTCATTCACGCCACCTCTGAGTCGCATTAAACAGTGTGTAAATGTATTCATGCCACCTCTGAGCCGCATTAAACAGTGTGTAAATTCATTCACGCCACCTCTGAGCCGCATTAAACAGTGTGTAAATGCATTCACGCCACCTCTGAGTCGCGTTAAACAGTGTGTAAATGCATTCATGCCACCTCTGAGCCGCGTTAAACAGTGTGTAAATGCATTCATGCCACCTCTGAGTCGCATTAAACAGTGTGTAAATGCATTCATGCCACCTCTGAGCCGCATTAAAACAGTGTGTAAATGCATTCATGCCACCTCTGAGTCGCATTAAACAGTGTGTAAATGCATTCATGCCACCTCTGAGCCGCGTTAAACAGTGTGTAAATGCATTCATGCCACCTCTGAGTCGCATTAAACAGTGTGTAAATGCATTCATGCCACCTCTGAGCCGCATTAAACAGTGTGTAAATGCATTCATGCCACCTCTGAGTCGCATTAAACAGTGTGTAAATGCATTCATGCCACCTCTGAGCCGCATTAAACAGTGTGTAAATGCATTCATGCCACCTCTGAGTCGCATTAAACAGTGTGTAAATGCATTCATGCCACCTCTGAGTCGCATTAAACAGTGTGTAAATGCATTCATGCCACCTCTGAGCCGCATTAAACAGTGTGTAAATGCATTCATGCCACCTCTGAGCCGCATTAAACTGTGTAAATGCATTCATGCCACCTCTGAGCTACGTTAAACAGTGTGTAAATGCATTCATGCCACCTCTGAGCCGCATTAAACAGTGTGTAAATGCATTCATGCCACCTCTGAGCCGCATTAAACAGTGTGTAAATGCATTCATGCCACCTCTGAGCCGCATTAAACTGTGTAAATGCATTCATGCCACCTCTGAGCTACGTTAAACAGTGTGTAAATGCATTCATGCCACCTCTGAGCCGCATTAAACAGTGTGTAAATGCATTCATGCCACCTCTGAGCCGCATTAAACAGTGTGTAAATGCATTCATGCCACCTCTGAGCCGCATTAAACAGTGTGTAAATGCATTCATGCCACCTCTGAGCCGCATTAAACAGTGTGTAAATGCATTCATGCCACCTCTGAGCCGCATTAAACAGTGTGTAAATGCATTCATGCCACCTCTGAGCCGCATTAAACAGTGTGTAAATGCATTCATGCCACCTCTGAGCCGCATTAAACAGTGTGTAAATGCAGTGTTTTTTTCTTAATGTCTGTTTTTCTTCATCAGGTATGCCGGAAAATGCCCAGTCGCTGTCCTCTAACCAATGGCCTCCAGTGAACGGGTCCAGTTTTCAAGGCTGCATCCGAAACCTGTACATTAACAATGAGCTGCAGGATTTCACGCAGACTCAGATGAAGCCCGGCGTGGTGCCTGGCTGTCAGGCCTGCCAGGAGCTGCTCTGTGTGAATGGACTGTGCCAGCCGGACTCCGCCATCGGCCCTGTGTGCCACTGTCAGCCAGGATGGGGCGGAGAACACTGTGACCAGATCCTGCTCACTGCTGCTGCTGCTACAAACCCCTGCCAGAAACACAAGTGAGTGCCTGTCTGTTCACGATGCCCATTTCAAATTAGACAAGGAAATAATGTTATATGGTCACTTACGTAATTGCAGGCACAATAGAATATAAATATAGACACTTACGTAAATATACTAATATAGAATGGAATAAATTAGGTGCTAAAAGAATAGGACATGGGAATTATTATATTATTTATATGAATATTAATATGAAACGAATATACTCTTGAATAAATTAGGTGCTAAAGGAATAAGGCATAGAAACATTTTAATAATAATATTAATATTACTTTAAAACTAATATTTTTGTTTATAAATTAGATGCTAAAACAATAGGTCATGGAAAACATAGTATTAATATGAATATTATTATAAAACAAATATAAATTGAATAAATGAAGTGCTAAAATAGGATATGAAATAATGATATTATCAGTATAAATATTAATATAAAACTAATATAAAATTGTTTAAATTAGCTGCTAAAACAATAGGACATGGAAGCAATTATGGTATTATTATCCATATTAATATAAAACTAAAATAAAGTTGAATAAATTAGGTGCTAAAACTATAGAGCGTGGAAAAAAGAATATTATTAGGATGAATATTAATATAAAACGAATATAAATTAAAATAAATTAGGTGCTAAAACAATAGGGCATAGACAAAATGTAAGTATTATTATGGATAATAATATAAACTAAAATAAATTGAATAAATCAGGTGTTAAAACAATAGTGCATAGACAAAATTTAATTATTTATGTGGATATTAATATAAAACTAAAATAAATTAGGTGCTAAAACTATAGTGCATGGAAAAAAGAATATTATTAGGATGAATATTAATATAAAACGAATATAAATTTAAATAAATTAGGTGCTATAACAATAGGACATGGGGAAATGTAATTATTAAAAGGAATATTAATATAAAACTAAACTAAATAAATTAGGCCCTTAAAGAATAGAACATGGAAAAATATATTATTAGTATGAATATTCATATAAAACTGATTTTTACAAATAAATTAGGTGCTAAAACTATAGGACATGGATTTTCTTTATTATTAATATGAATATTAATCTAAAACTAATATAAAATAGAATAAATTACAGTAGGTGTCAAACCAATAGGACATAGAAATAATTGAATAATACATTTTATTCATAAATTATAAGGCTTTCTATATTTCATACACATCAATATTATTAAATAATTATTCTGTTTTATATAAAATATTAAATCGGCATTGTGACATGTTTACATATTTAATGTTAAAGTGTTTTAAAATGAAAACATACAAATATTTCCTACACAAATTTTAAAAAACTTTTATACTTCATACAAAACAAATATTATTTTCTTAATATTTTCCTAATTAATGTATTCGTATTCAAATGTAGAAATGAAAATAATTTTGTTTAATAAATACTTTTTGTTACTTTTTACCGTTATTATATATATATATATATACAGTGCTCAGCATAATTGAGTTCACCCCATTTTGAAGATGAATATTTTTCTCCATTTCTCAGTGAATATAATGCAGTGTATTTTGGTGCATTTAAACAAAACTGAACAGATTTATTGAACAGATATATTTATTAAAACAATATCTTAGTCACCAAACATATTTAGAAATAAAAAGAAAATACAATTCAAACTAAATATTGCAAAAAAAATGACAAACTTTAAACTAAATACAAAATAAAATACAAAATTTCTACTAAATTTTTCAATTTTTTTTGCTTCTCTTGATTTTTCCTCCATTTTAAATCTGTATTTAATATTTTTCTACATCAGATGAATTTGGCTGTACTAGTTTTTATACCGTTAGCATAAGTTATTTTGTTAGATTAGCTCTAGATTTGGCTTCAGGACTGACTAAACTTAAGTATATGCACACATATAATATTGTAGAGCTTCCTATTAAACATATGAATTTAAAAGAGAGATTTGTGAGGGGTGTACTTATATATGCACTATATATATATATATATATATATATATATATATATATAATTTATTCATTTATTTATTTCTTATTTTTTGCAAAACATATATTTGGTTTATATTGCAATTTCAATCCTTTGTATAATAGTCATTAACATTTAATACATGATAATAGGCTTTTATGTTAAATGAAATGTGGAAATACCTACTATTATATATATATATATATATATATATATATATATATATATATATATATATATATATATATATATATATATATATATATATATATATATATTTATATTTACAGAGATGGGCATCCGCTGCGTAAAAACATGCTGGATAAGTTGGTGGTTCATTCCGCTGTGGCGACCCCGGATTAATAAAGGGACTAAGCTGAAAAGAGAATGAATGAATGAACATATATATATATATATATATATATATATATATTTACAGAGATGGGCATCCGCTGCGTAAAAACATGCTGGATAAGTTGGTGGTTCATTCCGCTGTGGCGACCCCGGATTAATAAAGGGACTAAGCTGAAAAGAGAATGAATGAATGAACATATATATATATATATATATATATATATATATATTTATATAATTCATATTTCATTTAAGGCTTTTTAAATATGTATAGTAATGACCTTATACACATGCTAAACATTTTAAATAATAAATATAATATTACTATTTTAACATTAACATTTTATCGTAGGCTTTTTAATGGTAAATGACAATGTAGTAACGCCAGCCATAATATAAACTCCCCCTAATGCTCTCCATTGGCTCCTGTCAGGTGTGTTCATGGCGTGTGTGTAGCAGTGGACCTGCAGTCGTATCGCTGTGAGTGTGTGGAGGGTTTTCACGGGTCGCTCTGCAGTCAGCAGGACCCCTGTACAGCTCTCTCCTGCCAGCACGGCCTTTGCCAAATCTCCCCGACGGGACAGCCACAGTGTGTGTGTGACAGCGGATACAGCGGACAGCTCTGTGACATCGGTAAACCACAGTCATTCACATCACACACCTCAAAACAGTAGTGGGAAAAAGTTTGTGCCCCCTGCTGGTAAATAAGAAAGTATCTGCCGTCTCATTTATAAATGTGGTGTACGTAGAATATAGTGGCGGAAATGTGCCACTTTACCCAGAAAAGTTGATCTATAAGAAACTAATTTGACAGCAAACATATTTAACTTAAATATGAACTTAACTGAGGGGCAACGCGGTGGCGCAGTTGGAAGTGCTATCGCCTCACAGCAAGAAGGTCGCTGGTTTAAGCCTCTGCTGGGTCAGTTGGCATTTCTGTGTGGAGTTTGCATGTTCTCCCCGAGTTCGTGTGGGGAATGTGCTATCCACTGCACCACCATGTAATCTGTGTCTGCATAATATGTTTTCTTTTATACATTTTCAAGGCACATATTGTTTATTCCATGGTGGTGCTGGACACCACAGGAGATTATTAATTGATTAATTTAAAAACGGCTAATTTTGCGCTATTGCAAATATTTTTCTCCTACTGCGGATAATACCAGTTTTGTTTTTGATATTTGGTGGCAGTTTATCAGGTATTTACGATTTTGTTCTTTTTGACTCACTGGATGGAGACGGTGCTTAATTCGTCAATATTTAATACGATAATCTAGTTTTGCACATAAGTTTAATATGCGCCTTTGGATGGAAACAGCTACTAATGATATAACAAAGCTGTGTTTACTGAAATCATGTGACCTTGCTAATTTGTTACGTGTTTCGAAACAACTGATTGCATAAACCATTGAGTGATATGAAAATTACGGCTACACGGATTCAGCTTTCACTTTCTATAGTCAACGTTAATTATACAGCTGAAGTCAGAATTATTAGCCCCCCTTTTGAATTTATTTTCTGTTTTAAATATTTCTTAAATGATGTTGAACAGATTCAGGAAATTTTCACAGTATATCTTATAATATTTTTTCTTCTGGAGAAAGTCTTATTTGTTTTATTTCGGCTAGGATAAAAGCAGTTTTTAATTTTTAAAGCCATTTTAAGGTCAATATTATTAGCCCCTTTAAGCTATATATATATTTTTGATAGTCTAAAGAACAAACCATCATTATACAGAGATTTGCCGAATAACCCTAACCTGGGGTGCGTTTCCTAAACAACAACATAACTTGCGGCTGAACTATCATAGTACAATGCATCGGTTGGAAAAAGTAGTTGCAAGTGCACAAGTTTCCGATGTAGTTTTTGAATGTTTGTTGGAACGATGGATTTGGGAAACGGCAAATCAACTAACTACGTTTGTAACGACACAACTTGCGACCTTAGTTGGCTAGCAATGGTTTTGGGAAACGCACCCCTGCCTAGTTAACCTAATTAACCTAGTTCAGCCTTTAAATGTCACTTTAAGCTGTATAAAAGTGTCTTGAAGAATATCTAGTCTAATATTATTTACTGTCATCATGGCAAAGAGAAAATAAATCAGTTATTAGAGATGAGTTATTAAAACTATTATGATTACAAATGTGTTGAACAAATCTGCTCTCTGTTAAACAGAAATTGGGGGAAAAATAAAGAGGGGCCTATAATTCAGGGGGGCTAATAATTCTGACTTCAACTGTGTGTGTTTTTTTTGCGTTACTTTACACCTTTTTCCTTAAGTCTGATTAGCTATACATTCGCTTGGCTCCTCCGCTGACTGTGGAGATAGAGGTGTTCGTATTCGACGCGTTTATTGTTGTACTATTTTTAACAGCTTTGCATTTTTGCCGCCATTTTGTGACTGAAGGAGTTTACTGAATGCTCCATCAGCTGTTAATGTCGAGTTCACACGGCACGATATTCATAATCATCAGATCGCCGTTGTTCCCACACTGCATGACTATCTGTGGTAGCGTTCAATTGCTGCTGTGTTTATACTGCGTGATGCGTCAACGAGCACCGATTTGGGGATTTTTATTGACGATTTCACCTGGGGCCTCACAGTGGCGCAGTGGGTAGCACAATCGCCTCACAGCAGGAAGGTCTCTGGTTCGAGCCTCGGCTGGGTCAGTTGGCATTTCTGTGTGGAGTTTGCATGTTCTCCTCGTGTTGGCGTGGGTTTCCTCCGGGTGCTCCGGTTTCCCCCACAGTCCAAACACATGCGGTACAGGTGAATTGGGTAGGCTAAATTGTCCGTAGTGTATGAGTGTAAATGAGTGTGGATGGATGTTTCCCAGTGATGGGTTGCAGCTGGAAGGGCATCCGCTGTGTAAAATATATGCTGGAAAAGTTGGTGGTTCATTCCGCTGTGTCGACCCCAGATTAATAAAGGGACTAAGCTGAAAATAAATGAATGAATGAATTTCACAAAACCTGACAGTGACCGAACATCAGTGCTAAAATCGTGCAGTGGGAACTCAGCATTAGTTTCGGTCAGCATCCCCTTCCCCATCCACCCTGCTCGTCCTCTTTTTTTTTTTTTTTTGCAAACTAAAACATGGTGACCCTATTTTTCTGTGTGTCTGCAGTGTCTCCGTGTCAGGGTGAGCCGGTGCGGGATTTCCACCGCGTTCAGCGAGGCGATGTTCAGTGCCGCAGCACACAGCTGCTGTCCTGGATGGAGTGTCAGGGCGGATGCAGAGCGGATTCGGGATTTTGTTGTGTCGGTTTGAGAGTACGGCGAAGACGCTACGATTTCGAATGCGACGACGGCACAACTTTAACACAGGAGGTCGAAAAGACAGTGGAGTGTGGCTGTGGCAAGTGCGTATAGGAAAAAACTAGCGTGATTTCTGTATCTGTTTACCATGGAGAATAACATCTGTGAGGTAGTTTGAGGAATGGTTTAAAGACACGATGATAACCCTTGCATGTGAATGATGAATTATGGGTACTCTCTGCTGTCGGATCATTAAATATACTGAAAGTCGTAACAGTTGGAGCTTAGATGCAGTTTAACAGACGGCAGGATTTATAGTATTTAATAATATAATTGTAAAGTATTTCTTTAACATTGTTTTGATTGTAATATATATGCGGTTTTTAATTTTCATATAGTATTTTTGTATGTTGAGCACCGACATTGGTGATGTACAATTTTTGACCCTGTAGTGTTTGTTTTAATTCACTCTTTGACAGTAGGGGTTGTTTAATATCATTTACTGCAGTCTCATGTGTGTTCTTGTGTTTGCAAGTGTTTCTATTTATTTCATTAAAGGTTTTGCCTCTTTAAAAAGGGTTGGTTTAACCTGACAGAGTTTTATTTTAGGCGTGCTGACTAATTCTTCAGAGTTCCTACATGGATAAAGTGACTAATAAACACTCACCGGCCACTTTATTAGGTACACCTTACAAGTACTAGGTTGGATCTCTGTTGGAACTGCCTTAATCCTTCATGGCGGAGATTCAACAAGCTACTGAAAATATTCCTCTGTGATTTTGCTCCATATTGACATGATAGCATCACGTATTTGCTGCAGATTCGTCGTCTGCACATCCATGATGTGAATCTCCCACATAAATCCACCACATCCCAAAGGTGCTCTATTGGATTGAGTTCTGGTGACTGTGGAGGCCATTTGAGTACAGTGAACTCATTGTCATGTTCAAGAAACCAGTCTGAGATGATTGGCGCTTTATGACATGGTGTGTTATCCTGCTGGAAGTAGCCATCAGAAGATGGAGACACTGTGCTCATAAAGGGATGGACATGGTCAGCCCAACTGGCACCAACAACCATGCCACGTTTAAAGTGTATACAGATGAAGACAACATTATTTGCCCTCCTGTGAAATTTTATTTCTTTGTCAAATATTTCCCAAGTGATGTTTAATAGAGCAAGGACATTTTTCACAGTATTTCCTATTATATTTTCTTGTGTTGAAAGTCCTATCTCTGTTAGTTTGACTGGAATTAAAAAAAAGGTTAAATGAAGGTCATTAAGGTCAATATTATTAGGTCAATAATATTAATAACTAATAATATTATTGCATTTTTTTCTATTGGCTACAGATTGGCTATTTAACTAATTAAGTTAGGTCTTTAAATTGAATACTCATGTTGAAAAATAACCAGTAAAATATTCATTCATTCATTTTCTTTTCGGCTTAGTCCCTTTATTAATCAGGGGTAGCCACAGCGGAATGAACCACCAACTTATCCAGCATATGTTTCATGCAATGGATGCCCTTCCAGCCACAACGAAACACTGGGAAACACCCATACACTCTTGCATTCACACTCATACACTACGGCCAATTTAGCTTACCCAATTTCCCTATAGAGCATGTGTTTGGACTGTGGGGGAAACTGGAGCACCCGGAGGAAACCCACGTCAACACGGGGAGAACATGCAAACTCCACACAGAAACACCAATTGACCCAGCCGGAACCAGCGAGCTTCTTGCTGTAAGGTGACATTGCTACCCACTGTGCCACCATATGTGTTTTTATATATATATATATATATATATATATATATATATATATATATATATATATATATATATATATATATATATATATATATATATATATATATATACACACACACACACACACACACACCCACACACGCACACACACACACAGTATGTGTGATGAGTTCAAACGCAAAAACTGATGTGCCATCTGCAATTCTTCTGTTGTACTTATATTTAAGTTAGTCATTTTGTACAATGCATTTATGCAAATGCATGCTTTTACATTATATTAAAAAAACCTCATCATTACATGTCTAATTAATTGACCTGTTTGCAATTCATTCACCTGTCTTCACCAAATTAATTGGCTCGTGTTTAATTAGTGTGCTTGGACGCGCGTCTGACGTAATTACTACCTCAGATGCACCTGTGCTTTATTTCAAACAGAGGACTTCGCGTGCGCGCGCGAGCATTTAGGGAGAATTGGTCTACTTTTGTGTGCACAAACCAAATATATCAACCTTATTTATAACTCTACAGTTATTGTGTTGGATATGTTATTTCAAGCATTATCTTGATAATTGACACACTGATGGTCTGAGGATGTGTTTGGTATTTGTCTGGATTTTAACATCTCTGGACGGGACTGTTGCTGTCTCTGGAGGATGAGATTTCACCTCCATTTGTGTTCAGAAGACGAATGTCGGTCTCTGGGGTTTGGACCGAAATGAGGGTGAGTAATTAATGACAGAAGTTTTATTTTTGGGTGAACCAACACATGGTTACATTTTAAATTGAAAAATAAGGTCCAGTCTTGAGGTAAAGTTAATTTTATATTCGCACATTCGTACTTTCACGAAGAATAAAATAGCAAAGCATTATATAAAAAGGCTAAAGCAGATATATATTGTAGCCTACTGTTATGAGCATAACACAACGTTAGATTTAGTAATGGTAACTCGAAGTTTAATAAAAGCTGACAAACACCACACTACTTTGAGTATTCGGTCTGAATTCGCATGCAAATGAGACTTCTTCACAACATTAGCACTATTTAATTGACTAAACAATGTACATGAAAGTCATTGACCACTCAAAGTCATAATGGTTTAACAATTGCAAAGAAAACTTCTGAAACGATAGCTATTAAGAAGGTGAAAGTCTGAGTGTGTGACTATATAAAACCAACGTTAAACAAACAGCCCACCATTTTCTATCGCGTATAACGTTAAAACCGTTAAATCTCTCCTAATCTGATTCAGAAATGTGTACTTTTACATCCGTTTTAGACGCTTATTTACATCTCGCATCCTCCAGACTACAGACAACTTTAGATTCAGTTTTGTTTCTGAATTAAATCTGCCGCATACAGAAAACTGAACCGATTTCCCACACGCAGTTCTGACGCTGTATTTACGAGCAATTGAATGCCATTATAGTCTGTCCAGAGTGACTTGAAAGCACCATTCGAGGCCTGTCGAAGAGGGTGAATATGAAAAATAATATTGTCCAAATTCAATCGAGCTCAATGATTCAACACTCCTTCATAAACAGAATCAACTTGACTGTAATGCTAGCGCGTTATGCTAGCAAGCAGTAGTAAGCCCAGTGCGCACACGAACACAACAAAAACATAATATTCTCACAACAGTTTATTTGTGCTTCTGTAAATGAATCAAAACATCTGCAGCTTGAATTTCTGTCCACACAGCATGTAAACCCCACGCACACCTCTGCAGCTCTGGCTATTTATAACCAGCTCAACAACTCACAATGCTTCAAATTAGCCGCGGTAACCTCTGCTCTAAAGTCCTCTAATCCAGGCTGTCTTCATGATTACAGACCTGTTGCTGTGAAGGCATCGGAGCATTAGTTTAATAAGCTGGACTTTGTGCAACTGGAGGCAGCAAACATCTTTGTGTTTATCCACAGACGGAAATGTTGGCGTTTTTTTGTGCTTAAAAAGACCGTCTGGCTTTGGCTCCAAATTCTGTCCTTTTAATTAACCTTGAGTAAAGACCATAAGGAATTTGTTCATCCTTGAATGTGTTTTTATCTGATATGCTGTTGCTGAAACACTCACAGGACATTAATCTGGACAATATGCGGAAATATTAAATAGCCCTGCGGAAAAATCCAGCTTAAACCAGCCTAGGCTGGTTGGCTGGTTGTAGCTGGTTGACCAGCCTGGTTTTAGAGAGGTTTTGGCCATTTCCAGCCTGGTTTCCAGCCATTTCCAGCCTGGTCTTAACTGGTCAGGCTGGAAAATGCCCAGCTAAATCCAGCTAAAACCAGCTTGACCAGCCTGGTTTAAGCTGGACATAGCTGGTTTTGGCTGGGCTCCCAGCCTGTCTAGGCTGGTCAAGCTGGATTTAGCTGGTCATTTTCCAGCCTGACCAGCTAAGACCAGGCTGGAAATGGCTGGAAACCAGCCTGAAAATGGCCAAAACCTCTCTAAAACCAGGCTGGTCAACCAGCTACAACCAGCTTAGGCTGGTTTAAGCTGTTTTTTTCAGTAGGGAGTTCACACAAAAAATACACAGAGAGACTTTGACTTTCGCTTCACACCCAGTTTGTGAATGAACAGACTGATGTGTAGTTGCAGACGTGGTCACGAGGCTGTTTTTGCGTAGAGTTTGAAGTAATCAATCAGAAAACAGGAGAAAGAGCATTATTGATCATTTTAATATAGTATATTAATAATGAAACCCAAAACTTATAGTATTGAGAGTTAATTTAATCTCGCAGCCCTCCTGCAGGATCGCTGAGGCCCACCGGTTAACAACACCTGCCATAAAGCACTGTATATTTCACTTTTATTTTTGCTCTGTACAGTATATGAATGCAATTTGATATGTTTTATGCAGAAGACTTGATCACCCCAGTCGATCTAAATTATTGAAATCTTTCCAAATCATCTGGTGAAATGATATTCCTCTTACAATATATATCACAGCAAAACTAAATATCGTAATGCCAGATTTTTGTCAGTATCATCCAGCTCTAGTCATGCTAATAAAGGCTTTTTAATTTTTCCACTTGCATTCCTTTTGTCTTGGACTTTGGTTTCATTGTTTATCTTGTCCAAAGACCAAACTCACTCATTAGAATTGAATAGAAAATGACCAAATGTTCATCCATTTGGAAAAGTTGTACACATTTAAAACAATGCTTTAACAAAATCTTGAGCTGTAATTCACCAAATCAGCCGTCAAACCTTCGCATAGCGTTTATAAACGCATAAATGTCAAGATCTACTAGCTAGAAAGCGCACCAATCCTGGTGAAATCATTTCAGATGTTAAAAAGGGCCATAATAGACTTCTTTCTTGAACCCACCTGTGAAAGTATAATGCTCCCTGTATGACTGAGGACATGAATTCTTTTGCGAATTGTCCTGAGTTTCTTAAGTGAATCCATTTTCTGCAGTTGTTATTCAGTAATGGGGACACTTGCTGAGCGCCTGAAGCTGCGCGCAGTAGGAAAGACTCCGTGATTATGGACCTGACCTTTCCACTCCACTGACATGTGTCAGTTTAAAACAATGCAGACCCTTAGTGGTGCGAGCGGAGCGTGTTGGTATTGTTAAAATCTGGTCCAATCAGGAAGGGGTGATGTTGAATGATTTTTGCTGATGTCATGCTTTTAAGGTCGGACCGTACACAACATCACTGATTTATAGCAAATGGTGTAGCTATTTAACACATGTTGGATTTCACAGGCTGGTTATTACCTAAATGGCACATGAACATAACTGGAAATATTAAAAAACAGGAAGGAAAGCCAAAACTGAAAGGTCAGTATTTGGCATATAATCCTGTCTCAGATGTACAGTAAATTATTTAGGTAAAATATTAAGCAATGTTTATTTTCTATTAGTTGAACTTGATGTGCTTGCATGTATAATAAACATGCAAGTAGGGCTGATATTGGAAAAATCTGACATTTTGTTTCACTGATACAGTTGAAGTCAGAATTATTAGCCCCCCTGATTATCCCCCCCCCCCCCATTTCTGTTTAACAGAGAGCAGATTTTTTTTTTCAACACATTTCTAATAATAATAGTTTTAATAACTCCTCTCTTAGGTTAATTAGGTTAACTAGGCAGGTTAGGGTAATTAGGCAAGTTATTGTATAATGATGGTTTGTTCTGTAGACTATCAAAAACAAATATAGCTTAAGGGGGCTAATAGTATTGACCTTAAAATGGTGTTTAAAAAATTATAAACTGCTTTTATTCTAGCCGAAATAAAACAAATAAGACTTTCTCCAGAAGAAAAAATATTATCAGACATACTGTGAACATTTCCCTGCTCTGTTAAACATTATTTAGGAAATATTAAAAAAAAAGACAAATAAAAGAAAGGGGGCTAATAATTCTGACCTGTACATTGCAATATGAATATAACTTCACCAGATGATGTAAATCACTCTATTTGGAAAAATGTAATTAATTTAGACCAACTGGGATGATCATGTCTTTTACTATGCAGTGCACCTGCATAAAGTACAACAAATAACAAGCAAATATTAATAACATTGCAAACAAAAAAGTTAAATAATCAGTGCAGTATGGTTTTCTGAGGGAGTGTAACAGTATACAAGTACAGAAATCTAATAATCAAATGTGAAATAACTGTAGGTGGGCGTGGATTATTATTTTAAATCTAGATTCAAATGGCTCATTTGAATTCTGCATATACATTTACATTTATTTAGACATTTATTATTATATATTTTTTTTTAATGACCTTAATCTGACTAAAGTCATAACTGAACTAAACAGAAATGGAATTAGGACATGTGGAGTCTGCAGATATTAGTGGCATCATTGAAGGAAACACCGCCATCAAACTGTTACCATCATGTTAAACTTTTTGCCATGTTTTCCGACAAGATCCAAGATGTCAGTAAAGGAGCGCACACAGACACACACACACACACACACACACACACACACACACACATCGCGAAATGCGGAAGTTTTTTCTTTCCATTCGCCGTGGATTATTAAACTCCATAACACTCTCACCAGTCCTCACTCCTTATCTGCGTCTAATACCCCAGTTTGTCACGGGGGCATGAATGAAATGTTCATGAGTAAACGTGAAACCGTCAAACTGCAGTTAAAATAACCCAAAATGACAGGAAACTCTTCCATAAAAGCACTTCACGTAAACACCTTCATTATATTATTGTCTATTAAGGCAAATGACCAGATTACAGATGTCCATGTAAGCGTAGTCAGTCGTGTCTTCAAAGTTGGTGAAAGATCCAGAAGAGCATCCTGCTGATTTGATTCAGAGGGACACTTTTTTTTTTGTCAGACGGCTCACCGGTCAGGTAAACATCTACGCTCCAATATCAAGGTGACAGGCCTCATAGCTTGTGTAGAATAGACCCAGCTCCCAACACAACTTTGAGAATAGATTAACGGCGGTATTTTTTTTATCGCGCGATAAGAGTCTCGCGTTAACGCTGATAACGACCTATCAATAGAAATAACATGATCATCATTGTATAAATAATATTTTTTATTTATTTTATTTTATTTATTTATATATATCTCTATCTTTAATAATAATTTCTTTTATAAAGCACTTTACTGGACACTCAAAGTGCTTTTGCACTTTGTTGGTGGGAATCTCCTCATCCACCACCAGTGTGTAGCATCTACCTGCACCAGCTGATTGGTGGAGAAGAGACAGAGTGATGAAACCAATTATGATATTGGGATGGTTAGGAGGCCATGATGGACAGAGGGCAGTAGGCAAATTTGGCCAGGGTGTTGGGGTTAAAACCCTACTCCTTTTTCGAAGGACATCCTGGGATTTTTAATGATCACAGAGAGTCGGGACTTCATCTGAAAGACAGCGCTCACTTAGCAGCATAGAGTCCCCTTCACTATATTGGGGCATTAGGACCCACACAGACCACAGGTTGAGCGCCCCCTGCTGGTCTCACTAACACCACTTCCAGCAGCAATCTAGCTTTCCCATGTGCGCACCCATCCAGGTAGTGACCAGGCACAGCCCTGCTTCGCTTCAGTGGGCGATCACGTGAAAGTTGCAGAGAGCTAGTTCCCTGCAACATAATACGTAATCTAAATCTGCGATGTGACTATTGCAGATTAACACGCTGTGATATCGATGCTCAAACTATATATTGTTCATCCCTACATGCTTTTTCTGCTTCTATTCTTTAAGACATGAGTAAAGGCATGCAAACAAACACAATAAATCAGTCTCAGTGGTTCATTTTCACAACAAAAATTTATTAGAAGAATAGTGGTTTTCATAAGAAGGTTCTAGCATCCAGTGAATACTAACTTGCACAATGTTACAATTAAAATGTGTTGAAAAATGGCATTTTTTTTCCTAATGGGTAAAATATAACCAGTAAAACTCCACACATGCACAAAGACGGATCTAATCAGCATTTTGCTTAACGGTCAATGCAAATTAAAAAGAAAGAGAAAACTTTAATATTTTTTTTTTTTTTGTTTGTTTTTAAATTAGACCACAGAAAATCTAATCAGTTTTTTCCTTTTTCCTTTTTTTTGTAAAATCACATACATTAGGAGACAGCTTTTATTATTCATTAGCCCAGCTCAAAAATAATCATTTTGCATTCAAACAGAAAACGAAAACAAAACAAATAGTGCAATCGAACAAAAAAATAAAAGAATCGTGATCCTCGTAAGTGCTCTAACACGGACATCGATAATAGTCTAGAATAAAAGTCAAACACGCAGTACAAAAAAACCAAACAAAAGAACAAATTAATATACATAAATAAATCTACAGTACAAGAAAATATTAAACTATACAATGTTTTTGTCAAAGAGTAAACAGTATATATTGAAATGAGGTCTATTCCAGTTTTGGAGCGCCTGTCTTTCAACAATTGGACCGACTCGGAGGAACCAGTGTGTTGACGGGGCAAGATGCCGTTTCGTAAAAAGCACTCATTTCGATCTAGATGGTCTGAGGTATATCGAAAGCAGAGAAGATTCGGAAAAAAAGCAGCACCTTATCCCACACTGGCAAACCTGCGCGCTTTTTAAAAAAACCCGTTCAGTCTCATATTAAAGGAGTTAACATGCAAGTATTTCAATTCTTGACTCAAATCGAGGCTGAGCTTTTAAAATCCAAACTAACAAAGCCACTGGCCAACATCAGGCAACTTAAAAAAATCAACTACACAAGAGCAACGGGAATGTCTGAGAGAGAACTCGAGACTAACCGAAGAGTAAATGCTGCCTAATCATCATAGACAAAAACACAGACAGTCCTTCGCTAATTATCAGAGCTTTTTTTGACAATAATAGTAGTAGTAGGCACCTAAAAGCTCGCAAAATAAACACAACAGACGGCAATGTAAGAATATTCACATGTGGAGAGGCAGTTTTTCGTTTCTTCTCCTCGCTGAAATACTTACATGCTAATAAAGAGACTGAAACGACCAATTTCAAATGTGAAAGATCAGGCCTTTGCGCTGTAGAGGTACATCTGTATAGGAGTGCCGGTCAACCACTGTCAGTGAGGGCTTCGACGTGGTGTTTGTCGCTATAGAGTTGTATTGTCTTCAGGCATTCGAGGCACAGTGTGTGCAGAGGAAATTGTAATGAAAAGCACTGTCTGGCTGAGTGTTGCTCTTCACCTGAAGTTTCAGCTTGACATTCATTTAGTATATATTGTACTTCAGTCTGGATACAAAGAATACAAAAACTAAAAAGGACAGAGGAAACGAAACTAGGCGACAACAGGTTAAAAATGACTTTCGTCACGAGCGACCGCTTTCTTTCGCGCAAATTGTCTTTTTTTATTTCTTCAAAAAAATATGTACGATTTTAGTCATATTTTAACAGCTAGGCCGCAGAATCTAGAGAAAGTACCTGAATAGATTGAATCAGTGTCGTTTGTTCCCTGAGGGATTCGTAGTTGTGGCTTAATAATAGGATTTAAGATAGAGAAATGGTTTAAGGTTTTTTTTTTTTCTTTCGTTTCACAGAAAAACCACTACTCGGAGGCTTGTCTCTTAGAAATCGCATGATTAAGTGTATAAGAAATGGTTTATTCACAAAATGCATCAGCTAAAAGAAATAAATAAAATCAAATTAGAACCTCAAGCAATTCCACACACTCGTACACAACCAGCTCACAGCCACGGAGACGTTTCACTTCACACGAGAAATCATAATAGGATTAAACATCATTATCGTTAAGAAAAAGCAGTTGCAGCAAAGCACACCCAGGGCGCGTTTCCTCATCGTAACGAAGGAGGATGATTTTCGGACATTGTCCGATAGAGATCCAGTGTTCACAACCATCTGATTTCTAAACTTAAAGTCCATGTACATTTAGCAAGCAAAAATAACAAGCAATAGCGTAAAACCTGGCTGATAACCATTTTTTTTATTCCACGGGGAAAATTAATTCACATCACCGACTGTTGTCGTCGTAATAAATACTTAAAATCCTGTTCTTCACCCATCATGAAAAGAAATCTAATCGTGGAATGGGCACGGCGCTATTTACAGTTCCACCTTAAAAAGTTTGCGTTTCCTTTTTAATATATATATTCTGTGGAAAAAAACACACAACCGTCTGCAGCACTGCAGCATTAGATGCCTTACGATAACTTTAAATGATTCTTTGTGTAGCTCACTTCAAGACTAACTACCATTCCTGTATGTGGACGATAAAAGAAACGCGTGAGCGAACGGAAAGAATGAACTATACAAATACAGGAGTCTAAATATACTGCACTGAAATGTTTGTTCCCTGAATCAAATGAGGAAGAGATGTACGTCTCCTTCCAGAAGATAAGTATATAACTATACAAAACATTATGTACAATGCACTGTGACTGTTGAGTGTATATATATTTAAGAACACATTAATATAATAATCTATAACTTGTCCTAAAGTATGTATAGGTACATAAAAAGTTAGTGTGTTAAGAGTTTCAATTTTTTATTCTTTTTTTCCCCCTACATTCAGTTTAGCTGATAATGAAAATGAAGGATGAAATTACGTTCGACGAATGCGTAAACTATGGCTTATGATCAATAAACTACTCAAAGACAAAGCCAACCTTTTTTTTAAAAGTCCGATCCGCTTTAAATGGTCACACTTGCCGTCACTCTTTATGGATTAAAAATTTCCAATTCGAAGAACGGTACCAAAAACGTCAGATTTTTACGGTTACTTTGTCATGGACCACAAGAATAAGAACTATGGGATGGGAGACGATGATACATTTTTAAAAATGTTTTGTGTACAATATTGATCTGACCAAAAATAGCATATTCATGCTAGGCCAGTAGATGGCGATATTACTTCGTAAAAGAACACTCTGCACCTGTGCACATACGGTACAGTAGTCTACTGTTGTTTTGGCTGTCATGTACTCGCCCATGGCCATATATAAACACAGACCATACAAATTCGCATTTTAGTAGTTTACGATAACGGTATTATTTAAAATGAAATTTATTTTTAAAATCGTGCGTTTTTAGGCCGCCAATATGCTATTGTTGTGCAAATGAAGGCCCAAATTTAATTTTAAAAAGTGGTGTCGCGTAAAAACGCCCCCTTGAGGCAATGTCTCCCTTCCTTAAAATGGCCTTCACACTGTCACTGATGAAAACGCCGGAGGTCACCAGGTTGCTTTACTGGCGGCTGCTAGAAGTCATCGTTTCTACTCAACCACAGTATCCAACTGACAAGTGACAAATCACAGTCTAGACTCTCATTGGTTGTCACCTCACCACTACGCATTTGCATAAAGTCGAAGAACTCAACTTTGTCGCATCATCAACAGTCTAACGCGCATCGCCAACTCCCCTTAAAAACGAGCGACTTGCAAAGTGCTATCAGTGTGAACGCCGACTAACGCTGTCAAGCACACGGATGAACGATGAATGAAGTTACTTGTTCCCGGGACGAGTAAACGAACAAAATGAAACCTCCACGACACTTAACAGGCAGTGAAATGAAAGAAGAACAGACGTGGGGAGGCAGTGAGCGGGATTCTATCTACACGTGGAGGCTGTCAAGATTTACATGGATTTATTATCTGAGGTATTCTGCGTTGTAAGGTTTTTTTCTTTAAGTTGAAACATCATCACACATTGTACAGACATCAGAAACAAAATAGTCTTTGTGGCCTTGTGGGTCTCGAGGGACCGAACGAAAGATCTAAAGTTCGAGTGATCATTGTTTTGTTTCCTCAGGTAATTCGTACTTTACAATCCTCGCTGTTTATAAAGCACTGAACTAAGGATATTTGGCTGAATCTTTTCAAAATGCGAAAGGCGCTCTGATAAGGACGTTGAGTTCAGTTGTCTGGCTGTTGGGCGAATGGGCCTGCGACAACAACAAACTCCCTTTTCTCAAGTCGAGGGGACTTTAATCACGAGTATTGCCTTGCTCATTTTCCCACGTAAATAAAGTATTGCAAATAAAAAAACGTTTTAGACCACTATACTGGTGGGATTCTGAATGACGGGCTGTTACTTCTCGATACTGGTGTATGAAATAAAGGCAAGCGTTTTTGATTCAAACTGAAGTCATAATATCAATAGAATCAGGAAATATAGGTCATCTCAATCTGTAGCCGAGCCTAATCATTCCACTCTCATGCATTAACCTGAGGGGGTTCGGGAGATAGGGATCCAATCATCATACTACAACTGAACCTTTACAACGTTTTACGAAACCTTTGAAAAGTACTTGCAGATACACAGCCGAACAGATAGCAAAAGGCATTTTTTGCTCCATAAAGCTTCGACTCCATACATGGAAAAAAGTCCACTGAAAGTGAAGCGCAGCACCTTAAGGATAAGATGCACGCCAACAATGAATGCAATGCAAAAACAAATATATATACTGCCCACAGACTGCATTTGGCTTGAATTTCAAGGGCACAAACTCTTATGTATGGCATGACTATACTAGGTTTTCAAGGAAATACACATAAACAACGCGTTTCCAACTTTAGAGGTGATCGGTCAACCTGATTTTCTTCCCAAACACTGGTCTAAGAAGCAGTTAAGATGCATAACTCCGGACCAATCGGTCCTAAAAGAACCATTACCTTTATCGGTTTATTAGGTACATGTATGTGCGAAATGTTTAACCGCTTTCCGACAAAATGGGACTGTGACTTTCGCAATGACGAGCCAGTGTTATCCGTGCATCTGAAATGCTACATACAGTACAGCAGGAAAGCCGATCAAACAACGTTTCCACAACCTGACCGACAAAAGCCTTCAGGGACGCTCAGTCCCTCAAGATACAAGTCGTTTTTGCGTCACTAAGAAAAGGGCTCCTACGTCAAAACCATCTGCAAGTTGAGGTAGCAAAACTAATAATCCTAATCCCACAGAACTCAATGGACTGCAGGGTTGAAACAGTCATGGATGAACGTAATGGTCAAGAGCAGATTCCGGCAATAAGATTGAGGGGATCTTGTGTGGAAATAACGTCCTTCGTGTCTCAGAAAAATCGACAGAACTATAAAAAGAATCGGCGTTCATTTGAGTGTTGAAATCACGTAAAATACTAGGAATGCATGATTAAAAAGACTGGAAAAGATTGTGTATTTTGCTTAAATGAAAGCCTGGAACTAGAATAGGCACACCTTTACTTGCGAATGATCTTGCAAGATTGTCATGGCAACACAAGGGCAGCCCTTTCACAGCCAAAAGCGCTCGAGTTTCTCTAGAAATGCACTGATCATTTGATCAAGCCCATTTTCCTCCTTCATTTGTGTTTTTCACAGCTCAATTTGACCTCTCACTGAGCTAGGCATTGAACTTCTTTAGGAATGACTTGAAAAGTCTTTGTCATCCACACTAATGTTACGTTGTAGAGGTAGCGGTCTGGTGTCGACTTCTCATGGCTCTGCTCCATATAATTCACAGTTTCACTTAAGCCTTTGCAGGAACATCTCGTTTTAAAGATGAAGTGTGTCATTTAGTCTTATTTAAAAGGTAAAATACTGTATTCTGTCCGTGTTTCTCAGTGACTGGAAGCTAAAATGAATTGTTTTCAGTGTTTTTAATTGAATTGTAGTTTGTAACTTCATAAAAACCATTTAAAATCTTGTACCTTTTTGTCTTTTCATCATATTTATTTATTTATTTATTTATTTATTCTCCTCGTAGCCCAATAGCTGGATTCATTCTCCAGAAAAGTGTTTTTTAAACCAATATTGGAGGAATAAAGGCTGGTTTATACTTCTGCATCGAGTGATCACCGTGACCCATGACGCCTGCCTTGCGCGTAGCTGTGCATTTATACTTCGGTGTGCTGTTTGTGTTGCTCTGCAATAACACTTCCGAAGCGCTAGCTTGCAGCAGGTTTTTATGTTCCTCTGTGTCGAGTTTTTTCGCAGGTGTTTTGTTTTTTCTGAACGCTACCTTAACGCTATATTACCTACGAAGCTTTAAATAATCTTGCTCCTGTTTGTCTAACCAACCACCTGTCTTGCTACAATCCAACTCACTCTTTAAGATCTCAAACCTCGGAGCTTCTGGGAGAACCTAAAACAGCAAAGTCCACTAAAGGAGGTCGAGCCTTCTCATTTATGGCTCCTAAACTCTGGAATAGCCTTCCTGATAACGTCCGAGGCTCAGACACACTCAGTTCAAAACTAGATTAAAGACCTATCTTTTTTAGTAAAGCATACACACAATGCATCGCATAATGCTATGATGCATGAGTGTGCTCCACGCAGGTGAGCTGGCTTGACACTCCTCCTTGATACACCAGACATTGTGTTAGAAACTCTCATTTGCTTTACATTATGGTTTCTGTGTTTGTTTATATAACTGCTAATTACATTTATAACACTTCATTTTTGCATCTCGTTTAAATACACTATAAACCACAGTTATGCTAATTATTCTCTTGATTCCCTATTTCCACCTGGGGATACTCATTCTGGGGTCCCTAGAGACTATGCAGCGCCATTGACACGATCCAAGATTGGTGAAGAGATGATCCCAAGGTGTCCATAATCCTGGACCAGGCCGTATCCCGACCTGATGCTGTGGTCGTCATGGACGAATGGAGTGCATGAGACTGATTCCTGAAAGACTACCATGACAACGAGTCCCCGCATTGATCCAGTGGGTCAGCCTGACCTCCAGCCAGTGCACTACTCTACAACTCTGACATCTGGACTTTACTAGAACTATGTTAAGCTGCTTTGACACAATCTACATTGTGAAAAGCGCTATATAAATAATCATGAATTGAATTAATGTGCGACAAGCTAAAACTCGCTTATTCAGAGGCGGGAACCGGCAGATGTGCAACAACGTCAATCTAAAAACAAAAGTATCCATCTGGAGCTCCTTTACGGGACTTGACACTCGGTCCATTGGGCTTGTGGCTCTCAGAACTGCCCACACTAGTCACCGCTACCAAGCTGACCAATCACAGAGCTGTCATTATGTGTCATTGCGATGTGTAGTTAAAGTTTTGAGAGGTGCGCGTTAGCGTCAGCCATGGTGAGGGCTATGCAACCGCACAAAAGCTGTGCCAGAGCATACGTGTGCGCTTGATGCAGAAATATAAATCAGCCTTAATCTGTCTGCTTTAAAAGTGGGCGGGGTGTATTATATAGAAACAGTTGGGGGTGTGGTTATCACTTTTTTGGACCAATAGCAAACCAGGACAGATTTCGCAACGCAATTCGTAACTCTTCTTCCCAATTAGAAGTCACACACTTCACCTGTACATAGAATGACTAATCGAATTGTTTAATTGCATTAAAGTAATCAAGACGACACTGACTGTATGGAGTATAAGAAAATACGTAGATTGTAAGTCGCCTTGGTTGGTGATTTTTCCGATTGTTGTTGCCAATTATCAATGCATATCATAGGCTCATTGTTATCGTACACGACTGGACGTGTAACGATGATTGAATGCAATTATCAAACGATCAGTGACGATTGAACGCTGCAAAACAGGCACTCCGGATGACACCAAAATCAAATGCATAATGTATACAGTAACGCACTATTCTGAACATATGCCATCTTTTTGTGTGTGTGTGTGTGTGTGTTCTGAGGTTACATTCAAAACATGTCTTTTACCATGGCTGCAAGCTGTGTTATGACAACAGCTATTTTAAGCTGCACTGCTGCAAATCGAATAAACGTTTATGCCAACGAAGAACAAAGTGACCCTTAATAGTTGATGTATGATCACAAACACGGCAGACAGTTATGGTGCAAGTAACTTCACCCTCTCAAGTGCATAGATCGACTTAAATCTACAATTAAACTAGACTGCAGTGTTTGCCGACAATTCTGTTTCTATTCAATTGAAAAACGATGCTTTCTGTTGAGTAAAGGTGTGCCTATTCGTTTCATTTGAGCCTAAATAATTATTAGAAAACAATTGCAACGTAATTCTGGACTTAATTCAACTTCTAAGATGCGTACAATCTTTAAAAAATGAAATTAAGTGTATTTAATTGGCAGTTATAAATAGACATGCATTGAGAAATCTCATTTGGAGTGTATTTAAGTGTTCATATTTGCCTTTTCAGATTCTTTCTGAAGTCAAAACCAACTTGTTAAATCAAACCGATAGCCTAAACGTGTATAAATGCAGACCTGATGGCGTATTAATTGCGGAGTACAAAGTGTGCCCTATTGATTTCAACTTTCCTGTGCTAACGTCGATAAAAGTTGCATTCAAAATAGACCCGTGGTTCAGTTAAGCAAAGCAATCATCTTTAAACAAACAAAAAAATGCAACTAGTGTTATTTATAAACCGCTTCCTTGGAAAGTAATAGTGTTTTTTAGTGTAAAAGTCAAGTACAGTTCCTGATTTCTGCAAGTAAATGCAGAATCAGCTGCTCTGGAGAGATTCTCACCTGAGGTAATGCTGTTATGTGGATATGCAGTGGAGGTCGAAAACGTATCGACAGAACTTAAAATAAAAAGAAAAAGGCTATTGGAGCATCTTTTCAGAAAGAAAATCAATGTGAGCCACTTGAGACAAAACAAATGGCACTTCATATATATATATATATGGTACAGAAACTGAGGTTGTAGCTGTCAGCGTCGATTTCCAACATTTCTTAGTGTAGCATTTCACCCAGAAAAGAACGAAATAAAAAAACAAGACGACAAATAAAAAGATAAACAGTAAAATAAATAATATATTCATTTGTATATGTATAGATCTTTCTTCTTCCATATAAAGGTATCTCTTGAGTTTTTTTGGAATGCAGTTTAACAAAAACAAGTTCACAGAGAGCACAAAAAAAAACAACAACAGAAGGTTAACATTTCCACCTGTCCCGTAACTTTCCCCTTTTCATGTGTTTTTTTTTTTTCCAGCGTACAGGAAAGAGATTGTGTCATGATAGATATAGATATATAGGCCTTCACGATCAAACTTAAAGGATGAGACCCGTTATTGGCATGACGCGAAAATTTTGATTGTATTCAAAACATTCGATTTTCTGTACCTGAATGAAGAAAAAGTCGGGTGTAAATATTGGTCAGTCAGACACATGAAATGCCTCGCTTCCCAGAAATCCCTCTCGTAGGAGACAAAAAAGAGGGAGAAATAAAACGAACTTCCCAGAGTTTCAACTGCGCCTTTTCTTCGTGCCCCTGAATGGTATTTTTTTTTAAGGTTGTGGCACAGAAAGGTGCGTTTATTCCCGAGGATGAGGTATATCGCGCATAGACTGCGGTTAATGTAGCATGTCGATTGCGCTTCTTGTACAGGTAGTTATGTCTGCATCGTAATCCGACTGACAAATATTGCGAACCCTTCTGTTGAAGCTATCCTGAGATACGAAAGTACTGAAGGCTACAGGTGTGCACGTTTCAGAGAAACGCTAAATAAAACAACTATCGAAACGAACGCGAGCAGCAAGAGAACATAACTGAAACAGTCTGTTTAAAGTATGAAATGTGAAAGTGCCGTGTTTTTATTTCGAAACCACTAGTTTACGAAATGTTCCGGAAATGGTTTTACATTCATTTGTGTAAAGACGGTGTCATTTCTGTTCAACAGGGGATGTTTTTTAAGGTTTGTTTTTGGGGCCAGGGGGAGCCGTTAACCCTGTAATACATTAATTAGTCAAATGAAATAAATATGCTGAAATGGCATGCACCGGAGTGAATCAGAAAGCTGACGGGATAATCTACAGTAGCAATGGGACAGTTCAAATCTTTCAAAGATCGACAATAGAGAGGTGAGCAGATTTTCCCCCCCGCAAAAATGGCTCGAAGATTTAAGTGCTGCAAAACATCAGTCTGGGATATCAGTGCAGTAATAAGTGCCAATTTGATTGGACGTATTCGATTTATAATAGAATCAATTCGCACTAGTCTAGTAATAGTTACAACTAATACAGCTAATCTAGTTGTAGCGACTTATCTACTGCTAATAATAATTGATTAGTTGCGCTCCAAAGTAAGATTTTCATCTTGTTTTTCAGTTAACCAAAAGCGTTTTATTGGATAGTCCAACAAAACGCATCCATAAAACAAAAACAACGCTTGAAATATTCTTAAAGGTCCTGTGAAGTGCTTTGAAATGTGCAGTTTTACTCTATGTTTGACGTAATCTAATCCGAAACACGAAGAGTGGGTGGGACATAGCGTAGCTCCTCCCCCTATTTTTTTAAACAGCCAATAATGTTTTGTTTTATCACCACTCTGCCATTAGGAATGGTTGAGCTCAAGCGCATCAAATGAGAAGGGGGCGGGGCTTGTCAGATACTAGAGAGCATTTGATTGGTTATGATTTGCTGAGAACTGTAGTGTGAGTTGACGTCAATAAATCGTTGATCCATTTAGGCGGAAGTGACCAACTACAAGCTTTATATCTTCTAAATGCTAATTTTGTCACCGTTTTGGAGCCACACTAGCTTATAGATATCCTAAAAATGAATATTATTAATACTAACGTCTAAAAAAAACATTTATTTCATGGGACCTTTAAAACATCTTGTTTTTAAGGGCTATGCGACATGAGGATACGCAAATCATTTCAGATTATGCTCTCGTTTCTGTTGCAGTGTCACAAATTGCTTTGTGTTAATACTTAATTTAGTTCATTTAACTGAGTTAATTCAGACGAGTGCAATATGACGCGTCACTACCGAGAAACTGAGAGAAACATGAGTAACGGCATCATGAGAAAGTTGAGATCTCAAATACAATGTTTACATTTTGTATTTTATTTAGCAGGACCTGAAATCTGTTTTTGAAACGTTTTTATTAACATTACATGCATAATATGTGTGCATTTTTATCTAATATTTTCACTTAAGTTCTAAATAAAGGTGATAAATATGAGTGCATTTCTGAGTAAATACTTTTAAAATACAAAAAATAAACACTGCTTAACACATGGTCAATTTATATATAGAAATTGAACTATATATATATATATTTATATATATATATATATATTTATATATATATATTTATATATATATATATTTATATATATATATATTTATATTTATATATATTTATATATATTTATTTATATATATATATATTTATATATATATATATTTATATTTATATATATTTATATATATATATATATATATATATTTATATATATTTATATATATATATATATATATATATACATATATTTTTATATATATATATATATATATATATATATATATATATATATATATATATATATATATTTATATACATTTATATATTTATATATTTATATATATATATATATATATATATATATATATATATATATATATATATATATATATTTATATATATATATATTTATATATATATATATATATATATATATATATATATATATATATATATATATATATATATATATATATATATATAGTTATCTATATGAAATTTTTGTCATGTCGCCCAGCCCTACTTGTTTTATGGATATATTATTGTTAAACAAGACAAAAATACTGGTTAAATACGTTTAAATAGCAATAATCAAGCATAACTGACTAGTATTTTACATCAACATGATTAATAAATAAATTTAGAAGATTGATTGATTTGATTAAGGACCAAACTAACCGCTAATTAGACACTTTGAACGCTCAGCATTGGTAAAGTGTTGGTGCATTTGATGCCGATGGCCAAAACAGAATCACACTGTAAGGTTATACGCCAGAATATGATGCTAAAATACATTAGATTATTGGTGCTTCATATTTACTGAACTAAATAGGTTTTAAATATGGTTGCACTGATTTCAGTAGTCTTCACGAAAAGCAAAGCCCGTGACTTTAAAATCACCTTTGCTCATTGATCATAAATAAATGCCAACCTATAGTGTTGTAGAAAAATCGCCCACTATATACAAGTCTAATTTATGATGGGAAATGACTTGATTTCATCAGATTACAAAAGGTGAGCCTAGGAGAGTGTTCCCCCTCCTCTTGTTAAACCCACCACCAAAGTGCCAGATTATAAATAACTAATCAGCCTCCGCTGAACTGGTGCATGCCATTTCCGTAAATGATTCAAACTTAAATAAGGAAATAAATAAAGGTTACATTTCAAAGAGTCAGTTTCATCAGCAGAAACCCTGAAGTTTGAAGTAATAATTTTCGTCACAGACTGGGTGAGCACCAGGCAGTGATAAACCAGAATGCCCTTCAAACAACATCATCAAAGTGGAGCATGCCATTCCAAAAGCCTTCTCTTTGAAATCTTCACAGATCTATGCGCTTTTTCACTTCTTTTTTCTCTTTTATATATATATACATCAGACGACACGGTTTAGATTTGAAAATGGGGTGGGCGATGTGACAATAAACAGTGAGGCAACACTAGACAAATCTGAGGATTCAAGCTGTCGACCACTGTATATTGAAGAGGTAATTCTTTCAAAACAAGAATGAGCATGTTTGGGTCTTGAGGTCACCGAACGCTCGCTCTTTTGGATCTCACAAGTCATCTTTATGCTATCTGCTACTGCGAAAGCTACTTTAAAATCACACACCCAAACATATCCGCTTGTATTTTCTTTTCGTTTTAAACAAAGTGCTATTTTCAGAGAGATCTCAGAAAATTTCCAACTGGCCAGGTGTTTTTTTATATATATGAATGATCACATCCCACTGATGTCTGCAATCCATGGCTCAGCTCGACCCAACCTATAAAGCCCTGCCCCTGACTCAACTCATTGACTGAGAATGTGTCACAGGTTCCAGTTCAAGTAGGTAAGATGCATTGTTTCTCGAAACACACGATCGCTATATTTGTCTCAGTTGCCCTGAGTTTTACATGAGGAAAAGAATTATTCAGAGACTAGAGTTGGCTCTCTGAATGAACGCTAATTTATAATATAACAGGGTTATGTGGTCATAACCCTTCCTACATATCCCCCCTACGCTTCACCCTCCCCAAAACCAACCCCCTCTGCCAAAAAAATGCTCTTCTTTTTTATAAATATACACGTCAGCAACTGACTATAAGCAGCGACGAGGGAGCAGCCCAAAATCGACTGCGCGCACCCTCCCTCGATTCATTTTAGTAGAAAGATGTGAATCGAAAACACGTTCCTGTCCTGTGTGGTTTCTAAGTCGGCATTGTCCCTTCATGGGAGTTGGAAACCTTTTAAGAGCGAGGCTCTCACCTAGAGTATAGTACTGTAAAATGAGTAATGTAGTATGCCAGACAGAACAGTAAGTGCGTAATGCAAGCAGTGTCGAGGTAATCAGGTCTAATTGCCAGATTTAGGCTCTGGCCAGCGCCAGACTGAAAGTGTAGTGCAAAAGAAAGCGTTAAGAGTTAAAGAAAAGTTTAGTTACAGTAAAGTAAAAAGAAAATCTTTTCAACATCACAAACATGCATCCCTGAATGACTAATCTTAAGCTTCATTTTACCTTTTTTTTTTTAAATGGACGTGTCTAAATTGGTCTGTTTCAATGGTGCAGATTATAAAAGGAGGAAACTACAAAGAGTTGAACGCAAATGTTTACCTGTTAATAGAAAAACGGGCCTAGGATTGATCCCTGGTGAGAATCCTTGTCAACTCCATTTGAAATAAATAATTTAAAGATTATGAATCCTTTCATAAACCTACCAATCAGAGGACTCGTTTTCGAAGGGTTCAATTCCAGCCTTGCACATAATAAACCCTTCAAACCCCACTTCTCGTTTCTCAAAATGGCATGCCGTCCAAAACGCATGAGCACTAAGGGCACAGCTCGCAAAGTTCAGACGAAGGGGGCGAACAAAGGGTTAATCTGCTTGCTTCTCTCTCTCTCTTTTTTTTTTTAATAAAACGTCTCTGTCGATACTCTCTTATGGCTTTAGTACGCATTTGTTGCTTTATGTTGTAAAAAAACATCAGCAAATGCTTGCAGTGTCGACCACTGTGATAACTGCCAATTTGTTTCTTAATCCCCAGTTATCAGGCTTAAATCCTCCCATGAATCCCTGCAGTTGTGCTCACCCAGATACTGCAAGTAAATTGGCACAATTAAAGCCCCATCCTCCAATTCCAAATCATTTTAGGGTTTTTTTTTTGTTTGTTTGTTTGTATCAGTCAGAATTTAAAACTTTCTCCATTTTAAAATGAGGTGTTCTGTGTAATCTACTCGACTTTGTCTCCTGTCCCCTGCAAGACGTCCACTTGCATTGCGACGGGTGTGGTGGCGGGCGTTGACGTGGATTCGGTTTCGCCGGTGATCCCGGAGTCCTGCCCCTCTGCCCTCATCATCAGTTTAAGCTTTTTCTTTGGTGGGTTCTTCAGTGTGCCCATCCTCTCTTTCACCTTGTACTCCAAGGTGCTGTGTGGGATGCCATAGATGTTCTGCGCCTTCGAAACGCTCATCTTCCCACTCATCACCACAGCAATGGCTTCTTCGAGAATCTCGCTGTTGTACTGCCGATACCGTCCACGTTTCTTTCGAGGTTGCTTGGAGCCTGTTGGGTCTCCCTCGGGATCGGATGTTGGGTACTGAGGTCCCAAGGATGGCTGGTCCAAGTCTGCACCCCAGTACTCGCCTACGGCTCCTGCATCCAGAAGGCCTCCGAGAGCGGCCCGGCGACTCTGCTTTGGCAAGATGGCTCTCAGTTTCCTGCTGAGCGCGTTCTCTGAGTGCACATTGCTCAGCGCTAAAGAGCTGTAGCTATAGATATCCGAGGTGTTCCCGTGGGAGTCCCAAGACAGATCCATGCCTCGGACTTGCGGGATCTTCAGGTCCACCGGAGGGGAATGTCCTGGCTCTTTCTTCACTGTGATGGGACTAGTGTCATGAGACTTTGAACCCTTGGTGAACACGCCTTGGTTCTCCTGGAAAAGAGGCAGGTCATTTAGGTCTTGTTTGAGCTTCAGGAGGCCGTCTAGATGGGATTTCCCCCATGCTCCATCACGGGACAGGAGGGACTGGGCTTGGCTGTTGAGGAGACCCACAGACTCTAGGCTAGCCAAAGAAAGAGGTGTTGGTTGGCCAAGGAGGCGATGTTTCTGGCTCAAGAGTTCCTCTTTTATAAGGAGTGAGCGGGCCAATGGTGGCTTGAGGGGTCCAGAGCCAATACAGTTCTCCCTTATCCCATCATGCAAGCTTCTCGGTGGCAAGCCGTCCTCATCGTCAACATCTCGATAGTTGTGATCAGCTCTCTGGGAACGCCTAGTTTGTAGAAAATAAGATGTTCATATGTGAGAACAGGGTAGGTTACTGGAACAAAGTCCTGAACTTAGTGGACATGATAAATTCTGTTGTCTTCTAGAAAAAAAGCAGGACTTTTAGTGGGAAAAGTTATTAAGATTATTAGGTCCAATCCTATCATTGTCAAAATCTGGAACATTAATAATGATTAAATTATTTTAATTACGGCATACATGGGTAGTTGTTTCCAACATCTTGTGCTCAATACTGTACAACCTAAGTGTTTTGAGTTCAATCAAAATAAATTTGTAAACCGATAAGTGAACTTAATTCCTTAATGTTGTCCCAAAACAAAATTCTTGTGGACCCCAGCATTTTTTATAGTGAATGTGAATTATTTTTTGCAAACGACATATTTTTGTTGTTCTTTTAAGGTTTTATTTTCCTAAAAGACGCGCCAAAGATCAGATAATTTTTTATATACTGATATGAAAACAGTTGAATTTCATAGGGTGAAACTTTTGCACATGACCGTATCAGTTGTTTCTCAGAATTTCTGGCTTATTATTATTATTATTATTATTTGATCATTCTGAACAAGAATCAAGGCTTCGTCAATAGATTTATTTTCATCTGTTTTGCAAGGTTTGTTGCAAATACGGTCTTCTGACTAAATTTTATTTATTTAATTTCACTTTTCTTCCTCTTTAACTTATCTCCAGGTTTAAACCATCTCATTCTGTGACGAATTGGCCAAACTAACACACACAACAACGAATAGACCATGATAAAGTCTGGTTCACTGCTCCACTGGGTTGAATAGCTCAATAGTTTGTTTTCAAGTGGGCAGAGACTACTTTGCCAGATCCTTTTGACTGAAAATGTACTACTTTCCAATACTCTCCATACCGTAGAGTGCCTTAGCACAGAAAAGAAACCTAACATGGATCTTCTAGGTTGGAAATTGAAGTTCCCACAAGAGGATGTCCATAAGACTGTCACCATTGTGCTCTGATGACACTCCACTCAGATTAGTCTGGCTCCTTTATCCTTTCAAGCATTACTAAATTATCCAATGCAATCCTTACCCACTGTAAAAATGAAGGTCATTACTGTAAGACTGCATGCGTGCACAGGAAACACACACATTTCACTCTACAGAGGAAGTTTTGGGGTATTGTATGTACTTGAGTCCTTAATAGTTATTACCATTTAAATTTCTGTAATTATTTAGCATTTGAAACAGTGGTGCAGCAATATCTTTATTAAATGATTTGGATTAAAGCCCTTAATAATAAAACTGGGAGTTTGTTCAGTTCTCAGTTGTGGCACAGGACCACAAAACCAGTCATAACTTTATATACATATTTATGCATCATCTGAAAGCAGAATATGATCTCCATTGACGTGTGTTTTGTTAGGACAATAGTTAACACTTTATTTTGATGATCTATTAGAGTATTAGTAGACTGTCTGCTTAATATCTGCTGATACTGCTGCTAAACAGACAATTAACTGACTATAAGAAACTTTGCAAGTACATGTCAACTTATACTAGCAATAACCTAACAGTCTAATGAGAATTAATTGGCTTGTAGATGCAATGTACCTTAAATTCAACAAACGGACCGTCAAAATAAAGTGTGTCAAGATAATATTTGGCCATTTAAAAATCTGGAATCTGAGGGCTAAATAAAATCTAAATACTGAGATTGCATCTAAAGTTATCTATATGAAGCTCTTATCAATGCACATTACTAATTAAATTTACTTTAGACGTCTTTATGCTAGATCTAAACGCAAAGCTTTAAGTTTTAGCCATGGGGGAAAAACAAAAACTCTTACCCCTTAATGGTGGGCATGATTGAGAAACCATGAGAGCTTTTCAGTGAGACACTACCATGACTGTGATTCTTCTTAGTCGAGAGGTCAAGGACTCCATCTGCAAATAAAAAAACACATCATATTTAAGACCAAACTACAGACAATTCATTAAACATTCTATCAAAGCAATCAAGTTTCTACTTTTAAGCTAATTATTTGATCATTGTATAGTCCTTTTACACAATATTTACGTGTTCAGATGCAAGACCCTCTAAATCCATCAGACCTCTTCTTGTAAATGAGCATTTTCTATCAGGCTCCTAAAATTGGGTCCAGAAGTTTCATTTTATAGGTAATAAGGTTATTAGCTTCTTTTATTTATTTATTTATTTATTTTATTTTTTATGTCACTTTAGACAATTCTTTGGTTTTTAACAAGGTAGTTTTTGTCAAAACCAGCTAAATCCACTTGTGCTTTTTTGTGCAAAAACCTCTAAATCCACCTATTGCGACAAGACCATGTAATTAGATGAAAAATCACTAAAGATGCAATTAGAAATTATTTTACCAAACATAAAACACATTACACAAACCACCTGAAATTAAAAATATATAAATCTGTCAAGTAAGTAGCGGTTCATTCCACTGTGATTAAAGCAGGAGGAAAATGAATGAATGAAATCTGTCAAGTTAGTGCATTAATCAATAACATTAAAACTGACATTAATTAAATCTCAGTGTTGTCACTTCTGATATTTTAGATTCAATGTAATCATAAATTAAGCTTAGTATATTCAAATAAAGTGTTGTAAAACATTGTGAAACCTCAATATCGGTGCATTGTCCATTAATATAAAAAGCTTATCAAGCGTATAGGTGAAGTACTACAGTTAATGTATAGTTTTGTACATTATACTTATCTTTTTAAAATAGCTTACATTAGCAAATAAAACACAAAGTAGGCCTACTGGGCATAAAGGGGATGTGTCTCAGTCAATTTTAGAAGCTTTCATTCATTCATTCTCACCATACTCAAGGTCTTGGTCTCTTGTTTATCCTTTAGCATCCACGTGGGATAAAAGAACAACATCTTAACTCTGAGTCCGATTTACAATACAATAAATGGCAACTGCATTTCACGAAAGACAAAGTAGCGTCGCTGCGCAAAAGCCTGTATTGAATACATGCTACACTTCCGACTTCACACAGTGTGTGTTCCTTTTCTTATAATGCACAGAGTTTCGAGGTAAGGGATGTTTGCATTTTGCCATTCACTGACAGTCAGACAGGCTCATGCAGTTTATCAAACTCAGTCTTTTAAGGAAGTAAAAAAACTGAATGGGAGACTCCGAGGAAAGTCTGTATTTTTGCGATTTATACCATAACTCAACCAGATATAATGGGCATGATCCTTATATCATGAAGAGGGCTGAGTTTTCTACTGAACTAACATATATTTGCCTGTAATCGAAGCGGTAGATACTGTATAATTATGTTACATGAGAAATACTATAGTAAATACTATACAAATGGTGTTTGGAAGCATACTATAGATAATTACTTGAATTAATCTGTCGTTGTATTATATTGTTGCTGTAGTACAACACAACTGTAGTAATAAACAAATTATTCAATAGGCTTCAGTTATTATACACCATAACGATGCACCTCAGTTTACATTATTAGAGTTCATCCGTTGACTATTCTACAGTATTCTGGAGCATTCTATGTTGAAGGATCACTTCCCGCCCTCCATCTGAGTCTCGCGCGTCATCAGTGACGTCATGTGAAAACAACCTATGAGGCAAATTATATAACAAATCCTTTTATTCAAAGCTTCAGAATACACATACCAAAAACAGTTGTGGTGTGTGTGTGTAAAATCTGCTGACGTGAAGATTAATGGCTCAATTCTAGAAAAGCAATAGTTTCAGCTCATAATAAATGCGAGTCTGACCTTGTTCGCTGGGCTCTGAGTCTGGTTTTTTAACGGTGAGGTCCAGCGGCGAGTCCTGGTCTGCCATGAGAAGTTTGCTGAGGACGGGGTTCTGTGCGGAGGCAGCGGTGCCGGTACCGGCGTCCGGCTCCAGCGAGGGCGCTTTCGGCAGGCTTTGGTCCTTGGTGCCGTTGGGCTGGGACTGGGGTTGGGGTACGTCCTGAGTTGAGCTGGTTTTTGAGGTATATTCGGCAGCGAACTGTCGGATCATTCGCTGCATGATCTCACGAGCCACTAGAGGAATGTGGGGGTCTGTAAATCTTGGGAGGTCTGAAATGATGAAATGAGCCGGTGTTATTCTTATTATTTATATAATACATATAGTTGAAGTCTGAATTATTAGCCCCCCTGTATATTTTTTTCCCCACAATTTCTGTTTAATGGAAAGGTTTTGTTCAACTCATTTCTAATCATAATAGTTTTAATAACTCATCTCTAATAACTGATTTCTTTTGTCTTTGCTATGATCACAGTATTTAACATTTGACTAGATATTCTTCAACATACTAGTATTCATTTCTCTATAAAGCCGGTGTTCTGGCGATCTGTGCTATCTCCTCAGAATGTGCTACTGTTAGCTCAATCTGTCATGTTTCACCTAAAAAACCAGGGTTAGCACATCTTGTCAGCTTCAAATGTCCATCAGAATGAACTACCTCCTTAAAGAAGGGTGTACAAACAGGGGTAGCGCATTTTGTCAGCATCGGAATGAACTACCACTGTGGTAGATTTACAAATTAAATCTAAAACTAATGAAATAATGAAGATTTTTATTTACTAAACCTATATGAAGACACATTTAATTGGGTGAGCGGAGGGCCCTACGTATCTGCCATTATATATCTTTGAAAACAGGTGATAGGTTAAGGCAAAGGGGTCATAAAAGAGCATGAGAGGGGACTTGGGGATGCATTGAGATCCATCTGTGTCAGAAAGGCATGAAATGTATACAACACATGTTGAAACTGTCATGTATATTCAAGACACATACTGTATGGGGGAGAAGAGTCCAGTTTAGATGTTTGAAACAGATGCTAGTCATGATTACCAAATGTGAACTGTATGTGGAAAAACAGTGATGATTATATTAGATCTGTTCATTATAAGGGCCAACAAGAAGAGTGGTCTTTAAATAGGGGTCGTAAAGGAGTAGGAGCTGGAAGAGGCCTGTTGAACCAGTAAACAGCTGTGAAAACACAAAGGTGGGAGGAAGCAAGGATAAAGGGGATAGCTAATTTGAGGGACACTGGATTGTCCTGGAGTGAGACTACTGCTTATGGACATCTCTGCTTTTTTGGGAAATATTCCAATAAAGTATATTCTTCTGATATTCATAACCCCAGTCTGAGCTTGATTCATTAAGAGAAAAGCCAGAAACCACATCAATAAATGAAGGCAGTAGTTCACGCTGATCGACGTTTGAAGCTGCTGCACCTTTTTCTACATTGTTCAATAGAGTAGTAGCTAATTTCGATAGATATTTGAAGCTGACAATATGCGCTACCCCTGTTTTTACATCTTTATTTAATGTGGTAGTTCATTCTGATAAACATTTGAAGCTGACAAGATGTGCTAACCCTGTTTTGGTAGATGAAGCATGACGGATTAAGTAGCACATTCTGAGGAAGCAGCACAGATCGGCAGAACACCGGCTCTGTAACCAGCGGTCAACCTCCGGCACCTGTGTTCATCTGGAGCAGCGTACACAAAGCCAAAGTTCTCTGTCAAACTACACAAAATATCGCATGTGATATCAACGTGATAACGTTAGTCAACTCGCAAGTAATCATTCTGTGCGATATTGACAGCTGTTTGTGTAGCTTCTTGGTGAACTACAGCCCTTTAAAGAAAACGTTGTACATGTCAAACCTGAAAGTATGTGCAAATACCACACATGATGATGTTTTTGCTCAAAACATGCTTCATAGTTTCAGTCGAGCGTTTGATTTGTTATGCATCTTCCCAGCAAACAATTTTCTATTTAATAGACGTCTAATAGACATCTAAATGCAGACTAAAACAAGGCTAAACTTGGGCTGTCAGCGAAAATCTAATAGACATCTCAGAATAGCCCAAAACTAGACTAGTCGTCAAATAAACAGAAATGAATGACCACACACAAAGTCTGTCTATTTGATGACTAGTCTAGTTTTGGCCTATTCTTAGATGTCTATTAGATTTTCGCTAACAGCCCAAATTTTGCCTAGTTTTAGCCAAGATGTCCGTTTAGACGTCTATTAGACATCTTTTATAGATTAAAACATGCTTGCTGGGTTCTTACACAGAAAAAAAGCATGCAACATATTTTATCGCAGCATTCTAGGCAGTGTTTTATTTAACAATCATACTAAAAACACACACATTAGAACAAACATCTCATGTATTTTGCAATATTATTCCTGAACTGCAAGGTAAACACAAGTTAATATTGCACTAGAAGTACCTCTTGCATAAATTCTCCCGTATTATACAGTTTATATCCCATAACGCTGGGTTGTTGCGCAATACAGGTTTCACAATCCTCTTGGTTACTGCCATTGTTAAAATCAAAGCAGGATTTGGCAGACAAGCCTGTGAAAACATTTCCTACAGGGCAGTAAAGATTTGCAGACTTCAAAAACAGAAAGACGGTTTCCTTTAGAGTAAGACAAATAAAAGCATCAAACACAGGCTGCCAGCAACGCAAGCAATGGCAATGTTTAACCTTTAAATTCCAGGCTTATTCATTGGAGAAATGTGTTGAAGAGTGATTGAATTGGATGATTTATGCTAAGAAACCGTTCCTTTGAACACGATCATTTATACCTTCACGAACACACAGGTTAAACTGATTATTTGATTATATATGATTGACCTGCTAATGAGGAGTTAGACTGGAACATCAAACATTGGTACAAAATGATTTAAGGTCTTCAAATAGAGCCCTGAGGTACACCAGAACAAAACCTGGGTGTTTTAACAAAAATTTAGCTTCAGTGGACCAAAAAAGGCTGTAAAACATGTTTTATAATCTAAACTGTTTATTTAAAGCTGCAGCAGGAAAGGTTTTGGTCTTTTAGTGGTCGAGTTACTTGCTTTACAACAGCATGCATTGCTATTTGATAATGCATGCCTTCACAAACACATCATTTGAATACATTTTCTAGCTTTAAGTTTGATTTCAATTACACTGGTACATTTTGTATTTTGTATATTTCTAAAACAACCGAAAGTCTTCAAATAGACCCCTGAGGTACACACAAAACAAAGACTGAGGGTGTTTTAACAGATATTTAGTTTGAGTGGACCAAAACCTGTTTCATAATCTATACTGTTTATTTAAAGCTTTAGCAGGAAAGGTTTTGGCCTTTTAGTGGTCGAGTTACTTGTGGAGGATTGCTGTTTGCTCATTTAATGAGTTGGGCTTCGGTTCATGAATGCTTACTTTGAATGAACAATTAATGTTGTATGACTTCAGAAACTCATCATTTGAATATATTTTCTAGTTTTAAGTTTGATTTCAATTAGACTGGTATATTTGTATCTTGTGTAAAATGACTCAAAGGTCTTCAAATAGAGCCCTGAGGTACACCAGAACAAAAACTGGGTGTTTTGATAGAAATTTAGATTTAGTGGACCAAAAAAAGGTCGTAAAGCAAGTTTCATAATCTGAAGAGTTTATTTAAAGCTGCAGCGGGAAAGGTTTTGGCCTTTTAGTGGTCGAGTAACTAAATTGGTCATTTAATGAGTTGGGCTTCGGTTCATGAATGCTTATTTTGAATGAACAATATTGTACGCCTTCAGAAACACATCAGTTGAATATACTGGATATATTTTCTAGTTTCAAAGCTGCGGTCACACTGGGCTTTTCTTCCCATAGACTTCCATTCAAACGCACGCGAATACGTCAGACCGGAAACGCAGGGTCATGCGCTAAGTTTCGCAAGTTGCTGCGGTGCAAAGTTCAAGCTTGGTGAACTCTGACCTGCGAAATCGCATCACTTGACTGTGTGAGACCAATCCACAATCAAAACAGGACCTCTCTGAGCAGAAATGTGAAACGGGGAGCAATCCCTTAAATTTTTGTTAATGTCTAATCATCTTGTTTAATCCCGCCCCTTTTCGCAGCGCCGCACGACAGAATTTCGCACACACAAAGCCCAGTGTGACCGCAGCTTGAGTTTGATATCAATTAGACTGTTATATTTGTATTTAGTGCATTTATAAATTGACTCAAAGGTCTTAAAATAGAGCCCTGAGGTGCATTAAACAAAAGATGCTGGGAGTGAAAGTCTAATGAAAACTTTTAAACATAACTCATAATTCATATGTGTAAGGATATATAGAACTATGAAGATGATTTAAATTGTTTTAAAATGGATTTCTGTAACATCATCATTATATTATCTATATATTACTTAAGTACAGTGGTCTCTCGTTAATAGCGTACGCATCTCGTACGTTAATCGAGTTGCGTTCTAAGAATCACCCCCAATAGACAAAATCCATGAAGTAGTGCACTTTATTTTTTCCAATTATTCTAGATGTTTTAAGCCTGTAAAACCCTTCACTGCACACTTTTCTCAGACAGACATTAACATTTCCACACGTTTCTCTCTTGTTTAAACACTCTCAAAGCTCAAACCTTCACAGAAAATTAAGTCCAGTATTCTAGAATGAAACCAAAGATCAAAACCATTTATTTACTCCATAATGGCGTCCTACAGCAGCACAACTTTTTGTACGATGGTCAGCATCTTCCTCTGCTTTTTGCGTGCTACCACAGGTGCCTTTGACGGTGCAGAACGTTTGTTAGCCTAGAGTGTAATGTTTAAACTCCTAAAATTTGTGCTTATTGCTTTGTATTTAATAGGGCTGTTTACATGTTTATATGTTTATATGTTTATATTCCCCTCTCGTTTCCCCTTATTTCTCTCTTGCGTTTGTAATATATTTAATTCATAATTCCCTTATTGTTTAAAGTGAACTATAGTTTGTAGAGACCGTATTCTGTTTTATCTATACTGTAAATCTTTTGTTGTTATATATAAAAAAAGAAGATGATGACGCCTTGTGGTCGGTCATCATGACTGCCGCTGACTTTGAGCCCCGAAGTGTCTGGCTTAACGGCTCCGTTTTCAACTCCGCCCCCGCCTGCACTCAGCTAATCATGTTGATCACCGGCTGCAGCCATGGTTCAAGTCGAACGCACCCAATATCTTTTAAAACAGGGGTGCCCAAACTTTTTCGTATAAAGGGCCAAAAAAACTAATATCATAGGCTGAGGATAAACCAAACTATACTACATTAAAGTGGCCATGGGTAATTTCCTCATTTAAATGTAAAAATAAATGTAAAAGACATTACTAATCGTGTAAACTAATGCAGTATAACGTTTAAAATGATAACTCATTGCAATAAAAACATAACACTGGAGTTTAATGCTGAATACACTGGTAAGCAAATCAAGGCAAAGGCAGATTCTGCTTTACTAAAGTCTCTGCATTGTCATCTATCCATCAGGTATGTGCATTTAAACTGAATCAGATTCATTTATACTATTGAACTGAAGCATTTAATTTTCATCTGGCTTTTACGAATAAAACAAACAAGCAAACAAAAGATTACATTAGATTTGAAAAGAAAAGTAGTCCCCATCATCCTGCCTCTCTTCTCAGATGGGATGGCGGGCTAAATCAAAGCTTACCATGGGTCAACTCTGGCCCGCAGGCCCTAGTTTGGGCATCTCTGTTTTAAAAAATAGATTTTTATTTTTATGAAAAATGGTACTTTCATTCCCACTCTCCTCTTTTATTTAGGGGATAATAAAGGGAAAACCTTTACAACTCCCCCTTACCATAGTAAACTATAAGGTGTTATTTTCATACAATCTTCAACCAGTTTGGTTTCAGTTTTTTAATGCTCTCTTATGAAGTCCAAACAGATGATCTTACCCTTTCTATAGAAGACAACATTGAGGAAATCCTCTGCTTGCTTCTCAAGTTTGTTAATGTTGGACTGCTCTTGATTGAAGCCGTCCGCTTCTGATAACACTTGGTTGTTCAAACCAACCAAATTTTCCTGGAGGAAGAAGAAAAAACCCAAATTACTCTAAAATAACTCCGTCTGATAGACAGCACTGACCTTCAAATCTTCAATTGCAGGCTTTCAAGCTTTTCAAACTAACACTTATTCAAACGCCAAGCCTTTAAGACTTATTTTTAACTTTCAGGTCAGGCTTCAAAATTTCTCTCAGCAAAAGTTTCTAGTGTGAATGCAGATTTTAGGTGCAGTGTGTTCAGTGAAATATGGCCATGTTGTATGAAAGTACCTGTCAGATTTGTTTTGTAGCTAAAAAAATGCATATTTTACTATAAAAGCTGCACATTTCAATTTCAAAGCCGGCAAAATATGCCGAGTGGTTTGAGGTTTGTTGTAGAGAAAGTCCCCAGGGCCGATGATTGCCAGTATTTTAGGTAATTTGCAATCCGTCTGTCACATCTAAAGATTAACAAACCGTTACAATAATAATTACCTGTCATTGCACTGATGAACATTTTGTGCATTAATAAGCGTCGTCTACTCTGTTTTCTTTCAGAACAAATGACCTAGCTACTACATCTCTGTGCATTTAAAGCGCGGCACGGTTATAAACATAGCATGACTCGAGGTGAAATGTGAAATTGCTAATGCATTGTTTGTGGAAATTAAGAAGGATAAGAAAAAACAAGAGCGAGATTAATTACCTTCACTTTTTCACGTCTTAAGCAGCAAAAGAGACAATTTTCATTAAACGACCAATCTGACACACCCTCAGGCTCGCAATCTGCAAGAGCAAAACAACTGGTGTTAGTTAAGTAGCTATCAAGCAGTAAATACACATGACAGCAAACATATCAGCCAGTTATTAATAATAATTGTGTTTTGCATGAGTAGCTACTGTAGTTTTTATTAATAGACTGAACTGCATTAGCGATCTATGGTTTATATTACATGCTTGATGCAAACAAAGCGTTTATAATTTAACTAAATTGAAGGATTCATGATTTGTTTTTCTGAGCTAAGCTTTATGTATGACTTCTAAACAGGCGGTTTGAACATTTTCTAGCTTTATGGGTGATCCACTAATGTATAATCAGACTGATGTGCTGTGTATGGTGAGAATTACAACGACAGAAGGTCTTAAAATAGAGCCCTGAGGTACACAAGGGGGGGAAAAGACGAAACCAGGTGTTTTTAAAGGAGAATATACTTTTGAATAGACAACCACATCGTTTCAAACTCTAAGTAGATTGCATGAAAATCAAAGTAAGAAAGATTGTTTTATGGGTAAAGATGGGTTCAGCTGAACATTTTATTAACTACTAGTATATTTTACTCTTATAGTTTAGTTTATATATGGTATTAGTTTTTGTTTTCTTACTGTTACCATTTAAACCTTTTAGATTTGTTGTGTTTCTGCAGTCTGATCTCACAAGGAAACCCAAGTATTTTACAAATTCGTACAAATTTGAGTTGTCGTACGAAAATATACAATTTTAAAAAGGAGGCGTGGCACCAAACCCCACCCCTAAACCAAACCATCATTGGGGGGAAAAACAAATTGTTCTAAATTGTACGAATAAGATCGTACAATTCATATGAATTCAGTTGCATGAAAACGTATAATTTTTTAGGCACCAAACCCCACCTCTAAACCCAATCGTCATTGGGGGATGAGTAAATCATCGTATGAAAATATACAATAAAAAAAAGGGCATGGCACCTAACCCCGCCCCTAAACCCATTGGGGAATGAGCAAATCATACTAAATAGTTTGAATGAGATTGTACGGATTGATACGAATTAGGCACTAAATCAAAAAGATACTAACTGCCGTGAGATAGTGTTGTTTTGTCAGTTTAGTGGCTGATTTGTATGAATTCCTATGGAGTTCAGTCGTACAAAAATGTATGATTTTTTTAAAAGGAAGCGTGGCACCAAACCCCGCCCCTAAACCCAACTGTTATTGGGGTAAAAGCAAATTGTTCTAAACTGTACGAATGAGATCGTACGAATTCGCCACTAAATCAAAGTCACGAATTGCCGTAAGATAGTGTTTGGTCAGTTTAGTGGCTAATTTGTAGGAATTCCTACACGTTCAGTTGTACAAAAACATACGATTTTAAAAAAGAGGCGTGGCACCAAACCACATCCCTAAACCAATACGTCATTGGGGGATGAGCAAATCATACTAAATTATTTGAATGAGATTGTACGAATTATGAATTAGCCGCTAAATTAAAAAGATACAAATTGCCGTGAGATTGTGTTGTTTTGTCAGTTTAGTGGCTAATTTGTACGAATTCCTACGAGTTCAGTTGTATGAAAATGTACGATTTTATAAAGGAAGTGTGGCACCAAACCCCGCCCCTAAACCCAACCGTCATTTGGGATGAGCAAATTCATACTAAATTGTTTGAATGAGATTGTACAAATTAAAACGAATTAGCCACTAAATCAAAAAGATGCAAATTGTCATGAGATAATGTGTTGAATTAAATAAATATATATTTAAAACAACGCTAAGTAGCAAATTAACAATTAAAATTCATGTAATGAGTTTAAATGTCTGAAATCATGCAAAATATGTGTTATTTTGACCAATCAGGGTTGTTCCACCAAATAATATTTAATATTATTAACCAAAATATATTTGTGTTTTCCTTCACTATTTATTTAGCATTATTTTAATGTACTTTTTAAAGTTTTTACTTTTAGAGAATCACTCATGTAACTGCATGTTATTGTGCTTTCAACAGATTCAAAAATTGAATCAATTACATGATTTAGTTCTGTCAGAAAAATTTTAAAGACAATGCTGAACAAATCATGGACAGGAATCATGTGCAAAAGCACAGACACAGACAAAAACGACCCATTTAATTCTGAGGGGGATGGAGAATGGTCATGAGAAACTATACTACAATGCTTTTTGGTGTAAGGAAACCTTGACGACCCTTAGTGGTCCTTGGGGGAGAATTGAAGCGATAAAGTTGACCCCATATGCGACCTCTTTAAATATTCTTCTTTGTTATGATCTTTGACGGATTACATGTTCAGCTCTGTGTCTGATTATAGCCGCTAGCTAACAATCACATGACAAGTACATTCTGTTTATTTTTAGGTGTTGCCGTCTCTTGACCGAGTGACTGAAAAAAAAAAAGAAATAACCAAAGAGGAGAAAATCTGCCATTGTAGGACTTCATCTGTGTGACAGGTAAATTAAAGCAGATGTGATGCACGGATGTGTTCATTTATTTCATAATTAAGAAATGAGAATTGAGAACAAGGCTATTAAGAGACGGCAAAGGGATGACTAAAAAAAGAAATGTTGTGACATCTGACACAAGCAATCAAACCGTCACGCGTTATTAAAGAAAACCAAAAGCCAGAACGAACCGCTACTGATCTAGGAAATGACTACAGCCCAGAGATGAGCAGAAATGAATGTGGGTCAAAGATCGCAGTTTGGGATCTGCTTCAAAAGCCAAATTTAAAGCTGGATTCGGCTTTTCATCTTTAACCCATGAATTATCAACGAACATCTATTAATATTCACTTAACTTTGGAAGTGTGTTCGCACTTGTATCTGAAAGGCCATTTATTTTGCAGCTGTGTGAATTTTAGGCTACGCTTGCGAGAAGCATTGCTCTGACTAAATAATTGCCAACACAAGTAAAAACACATGACCTTTTTTTCCTTCCAGAACAGTTCTGTTCACTGTGTGAAGTTTTAATTTGCACTTCAAGTGCTGCTGCAAAAAAAAGAGCAATAAGCAATGTAAGCTTTATATATCATTCTCGTACTTGTGAAAGTGTTTAAATTGAATTAAATCTGATTCTTTAGGCTCATGCGTGCTTTTTTTAGCGAACAATTAATTATGCAAACCTACAGAAACACCCAGTTTTGGTAATGTGTAATTATACTGTCTCTAAAGCAGGAGTCTCAAACTCTAATTGGCCACTTCAGTGACTGACAGCTCATAGGAGGGCCGTTTCAACATTCAACCACAAGAAAAAAAAGTGATGTAATTGATGCATCTTAGGACAACAGACCTGATGTTCCAACACAATCTCACGGCAATTCGTAACTTTTTTTTTTAGTGGCTAATTCGTACGATCTAATTCGTACAATTTAGTACGATTTGCTCATCCTCCAATGACGGTTGGGTTTAGGGGCGGGGTTAGGTGCCACGCCTCCTTTTTAAAATCGTACCATTTCGTACGACTGAACTCGTACGAATTCATACGAATTAGCCACTAAACTGTCAAAACGTAAAATACTTACGTTTTCTCGTGAGATCAGGCTGGATGTTTATATTTCAAGCATTACCAGTCACCAGTGATGATGCGAATCAGCAGGTTTATTGCTATAAAATATAACAAATATATCTGTGGCTGTTTAAATTAGCATTTTGATATTTAAATAGTCATGATGATGATAATAATTAATATTATTATTCTGTCCCAACCAATTGTTGCGTTACCAAAAGTTTAACAGACAGCGAAGAACAGCAGAAACAGTTTGGGTAACTTTACTGGCAATTGTTCTTCTTGGCATCTTTCTTTCTTTGGGAAATTACATATATATATATATATATATATATATATTCACATTTACTTTAACATGTTCAATTCAGCCAGCAGTAAAATGTGCACAGTTGTCATAGAAATCTCACAACCCTTATTAGGAAAATCTATTAAATGAGACTATTTGAATATTAGCAGAATTAGCATATGTGTTACACCATCAGCATAATGTGTAAGCCATGAAGATGTGCATGTTCAACACAATACAGGTGGTATAAAACTGATAATAATCAAACGACCCTTGAATATTTACAAAAAAATAGAGCTTTAGTAAAAAAATGTACCGCATTCATTTCAAGGTTTAAATCAGCCACAGAAATAATTTGCATGTGCGCTACTTTCAACCAAACGCAGAGAAAAAACGAAAGTAAAATACAGTATAGAGTACTGCAGTACTTTAAATGTCCAATAGGTGGCGGGTCAAAACCACATGTGGCTAGATGCTACTGCACAACAATGATAGTGATTGAAAAACATATGTTTTGGCGGGCCAGTTCTCGTTATATTGTTGACGTCAGTTGCGGGCCAGAGGGAGGAGGAGTGCGGGCCGTAAATGGCCCGCAGGCCGGGAGTTTGAGACCCCTGATTTAAAGAATGAATCAAGGGCTTAAAATAAGATGCCTAGACTGCAGCTCTGCACAAGAAGTTTGGTCAGAGGAGAAATGGTCATTCCCGACTGAGCCTGGTTTCTCTCAAGGTTTTTTTTCTCCTTCACTTTCGTCAATTGGTGAAGTTTGTTCCTCGCCGCTGTCGCCTATGGCTTGCTTGGTTTGGGACTTGTGGAGCTGCACATCGATGGATTTGCTCGTCAGTGTTTGGACTCTCAGCAGTGATTATTAAACCACACTGAACTGAACTTCAACTCTGGAAACTGGACTGACTCTGTTTCAGTTTACTAGAACTCCAGTGTTCAGCTGCTGCGACCCAATCTATATTGTGAAAGCGCCAGAGATATAAACGAATTGAACTGAATTAAAATAGACTGTTGTTTAGTTTAAGTTCAGCTTCGACTCGTGAATGTTTATTTTGAACAAATATTTATGCATACCATCAGAAACAAAAAGATTTGAACTTATTTTCTGGCTTAATATGTAATTAGATGCATTACATTTAGTGAATTTACAAAAGGGCTTCAAATAGAGTCCTGAGGTACACCAGAACAAAAGACGACAGGTAGTATGATCAAAAAGTCAAGACAACGTGTTGTGATGTTACTTTGACTTATTTTCGTGAGTTAATCAGGTTTCAACTTTTATTTTATTTACTTTTTCCTTCCAGAACAGTTCTGTTCACTGTGTGAAGATTTAATTTGCACTTCAAGTGCTGCTGCTGCTGCAAAAAAAAGAGCAATCAGCAATGTAAGGTTTATATTTCATTCTCATACTTGCGAAAATAAGAGTGTTTAAATTGAATTAAATCTGATTCTTTAGGCTCATGCGTGCTTCTTTTTAGCGAACAATTAATTATGCAAACCTACAGAAACACCCAGTTTAGACATTTTCTGGTAACCTGTTAATGTGTGATTACACTGATGCACTGTATGAATCAAGGGCTTAAAATAGACTGTTGTTTAGTTCATTAAGTTTGGCTTCGACTCGTGAATGTTTATTTTAAACAAATAATTATGCACAGCATCAGAAAGATTTCAACTTATTTTCCAGCTTCATGGTTGACCTGCTAAAAAGCAATCAGGTTTATTGCATTTAGTGAATTTATAAATAGGCCTGAAATAGAGTCCTGAGGTTTTGTGTCAAAAATATCCTGTAAAATTCATTATGAATTTTGTTAAACTTCGAAAGAATATTTATTTTTTTAGAAGATAGATTTGGACTGATTATCATCAATAAATAGTTTGTCTATAGACCATTTCCATGTGGAGATGTCATTGGTCCATGAACATTTCCTGCTTGTTGCCAAACTATGTTATAACTGTAACAAGAGGCAGTTTAATCATATCTTAATGGTAAAACCACTCCTATAACATGTATTTATCAACACATGGACCTTTGTGGATTCTTGGGAGCGATGGAAATTAAAAATGTAATAGAGAAAATACATTAGAACTATTGTTATTGTTTACAACATGGTTTATATAACGCTGCACAAACTTTCAACACCACGTGTTTTCAGGTTTTCACACCTATGAGTTAATGTTAAGTTAGATTTAATCAGATATTCGACATAACAATGTTCTGTAGTTAACATTAGATATTAACCTAGATATTCAAACATCCTTCAATGTAATGTTGAACATGCTCTGACACCATACCAGTCAACATCAGGATGGGAAAATAAGCGATACCCTTAAAGAGCAGCGAATAAATCTCCCTCATCAAGATTTTCGTTTGATTTCATTAAATAACAGAGGTGTCACTTTAAAAACGCACAGATCTATAATGAAAGCATTGCTTTTCTTACTTTTTATGCTCATTTAGGACAAAATTTGTTGTGTTTAAAAGAAAGCCCACCAAGATCGACATGTTTAGATGTTGTTTTTGTTGTTGTTATTATTATTGATATGTGTTTGTTTGTTCAAATCATGTGTACCATTACAGAATCATTTTGGGAAACTGTCTGTTTATCACTATGGAGTGCGTCTTACAGTCTTACACCGCTAGATGAACCGACTGTTTTGAGGATTGCATAGGAGGTGTGACGGTGCCTGTAATGGTAAGGAAGGGAATCCTGCCATTTTTATATTTAGTTCAGTGTTTTCATGCCTAAATAAAATGAAAACACAGAACAGACTCACATTTAAGAGCAAGGGGCATGCCCTGGTGGTATGGGTTGCATATAGGCAGGATTGGCTCTTTAAAAGGGTTATGCGATGTTGAACAATTTGGCATCGTACGATGTCTAATGTAAACCATCGCGATGGACGATGGCAGTGCCGTCGTAGGCGGTGGTGAATTAATAATTTATGAATAATTAATTAATCCATAATGAATTCATTATTTGTAGCCTACCGTTTCAACTACCTGACCCGCATGATCTTAGTTTTACCCATAACTAGGCCCACACGGAATCTGTGCAGGCAGAAATGCGCAGATTTCCAGCCCATCGTTGAGTCTATTTATTTAGTTGTGTGTAAACTTATATATTTATTGAGTTTTTAAATTAATTTCAGTAATATTACTGACTATTAAAAAGTAATCATTTCTGTCTGGTGACGCGGTGGCGCAGTAGGTAGTGCTGTCGCCTCACAGCAAGAAGGTCGCTGGTTCGAGCCTCGGCTGGGTCACTTGGCGTTTCTGTGTGGAGTTTGCATGTTCTCCCTGCATTCGCGTGGGTTTGCTCTAGTTTCCCCCACAGTCCAAAGACAAGCGGTACAGGTGAATTTGGTAAGCTAAATTTCCATAGTGTATGAGTGTGAATGAGAGGGTATGGATGTTTTCCAGAGATGGGTTGCAGCTGGAACAGCATCCGCTGTGTAAAACAGTTGCTGGATAAGTTGGCAGTTCATTCCGCTGTGGCAACCCCAGATTAATAAAGAGACTAAGAATGTGAATGAATAATTTCTGTCTTTTAGTAGATACATTGAGGATATATTATGTGAGAGACATGATTTGTTTACCAAATGAATGGATCTAATAGGATTTGCGTTGTAAACAGTAAATAAAAGTAAAAAATGTAATATATTTTGATTTAATATATTAGGTTTTTAGTTATGATACTCCCAAAATCATTTTGCTTAAATCCGCATTTTTTACAATGTTCTGGGCAGAAATAGCAAAAAATGTTCGCAGATTCATAATAGACCCATAACTAAATCATCAATAAAAGGTAAGCTACACACAAGTTACCACCTGTCAATCACTTTTACCACAGGACTCTGGCATGAATAGGCAGAGTGATCTGTGTTGGTATAATGGCGTCCACAACAGGAACAAACCAGCAGTATCTGAGGTTTTGGCTAAAATGACTGAGTACAAGCGTGAAAGTGAAAGACTGAAGCAGTGTACTGACGCTGTGACACGTTACCTAATAGATTCAAAAGACAGAAGAGTCTTTAGAAAGAGACAAGGTTAATTAAAGATCAAGTTTAACAGCTATAGTGAGACGCCATCCAGCGCCACATCCTTGTTAAACTGTCCGACGTGCACTGCTCTCTGGGGTTTAGTGCTCAAAGCACCCGCTGACTGCTGGAGCTCATACGAGCGCATGACAGAGTGTGTGTTTGTGTGGTCATGTGATGTGCGTTTTCAGCAGTATAGTGTGGAAGGGCTTTTCAGAACCGCCAGTGTGGATCATTTTCTACACGTATTAGTGTAAACGGGGATTGAGTGTGTGTTTTTGCGAGTGGATTGCTGCTGCGATGGGAGCGGGATGGAGGATCGCTATGCCGGCTCAGCATCGTGATGTCTATCGGTGATGGACGATGGCATCGGCTATCGACCCAACCCTACGCTTTAATATTTATTCCTACCCTTCATAGAAAATACCTTAACAGGATGATAACAGGATAGAGCTGTAAAATATGGGAGAATCCTAGGGAAAACGGGAGGGTTGACGGGTATGTCTGACACTCATTTCTTTTAGATTCAGTCTCAACAATTCAGAGTAAAGCTCTTTCTGATTCTGATCAGAGAAACTCCACCAAAATAAAGTGTGTAAGTGCTGCAACACATGCATCATAATATTAAATGGCAGGTTATGAAATCTTTCCTGAAACTGTAGACGCTGCCAAGACTTCAAGTAATAATCACCGTAATCATCCCACTGACCTTGAAAGAGGGTAAGATCTTTTACGAGTCCTGGTCCAAACAGCCCCTCCAAAATGCTTTCAAACCCTGCGAAGAAGACAAAGGTAAATTCTTATTAGCAATATGGCAGGTCTGCAAGTACAAATCACACGTCCACCCACGGCCGCCCCCGCACTCGCACAAACCGCCTTCAGTTTTATGAACTAAATCAATGCTACGCCGATTTAATACTGCCACTCAATTTAATTAACTGAAAATACCGGACCGACGGCGCTGTTGCACGAGCACACCCTGATGAATCTAAAACCAGGAAAAAGAAACATCGCTGGTATTCAGTGTCAATGTCTAACAATAGAGATTCTTAGACAGGTGGATCTAGAACAATGCCATGCAGACGTCTGAAGAGCTGCCGTTTTTAACCCCCATGATGCAGTGTGAACGTATGAAACATACATATTGATTTCTGGAGTTGCTGTTGTTTGACAAAGTCATGCTTATCAACATCAAATCCAATCCTAGCATTCAAGTTCGTTAACATATGTACGCAATAGCAGGGTTCATACACATGTGACTACTAAAATGCCAAGACTTTTCCAGAACTTTCAAGTCCATTTTCATGATGTAATGTCTACATATGGTAAATAATAAGAAAAGCAATGACGTTAAGATGTATTACAGCATATCATAGCACACGCAACAATCTATTGTGTTTACATTTGTTGTTATCTCCATGTACAATAGATATTGATGATGTTTACACAGCACTAACAATGTGAGAGCAGGTTTTTGGCCAGGGACAGAAAAGACGTAAAGACAACTAACCTATATTCAAGTTAGAGCTGCAAAATATATAGTTTCAGCATCGATATCTCAATGTGTGCATCCGCAATAGTCACATCGCAGGATATGCAATGTTGGAATCATAGTTTAATATAGAGTTTAATCATAATGAAGTTCATCATCTGCATGCATTTTTAAAGAGATAGTCCACCCCAAAATGACTTACCGTTTTCATCACACCCTTCACATGAGTTCATTCATTCATTCATTCATTCATTTTCTTTTCGGCTTAGTCCCTTTATTAATCAGGGGCGCCACAGCGGAATGAACTGCCAACTTATCCAGCACATGTTTTACGCAGCGGATGCCCTTCCAGCTGCAACCCATCACTGGGAAACATCCATACACACTCACTCACATACATACCCTACGGACAATTTAGCCTGCCCAATTCACCTGTACTATAGCGCATGTCTTTTGGACTGTGGGGGAAACCGGAGCACCTGGAGGAAACCCACGCGAACACGGGGAGAACATGCAAACTCCACACAGAAACGCCAACTGACCCAGCCGAGGCTCGAACCAGCGACCTTCTTGCTGTGAGGCGACAGCACTACCTACTGCGCCACCTCATTTATGAGTTCTTTGTTTTTAAATGAATATAATTGAATAACTCCTTTAGTATTGAATCAAGTGAAGTGTGAGTATATTTTAATCTTTGAGTGTACTGTCCCTTTAAGACCTGTGACTGCGTGAACATTTCAATATTTCAGAGTTTAAAACACCCGGCCACAAGACATTTATTATAACTTTAATAAAGATTAAATAATATACAATATAGACTATGCAGTGTTGATTATTCAATATCTGTACCTGGAACACTTGAAAACTATCATTCCCTTTTATCTGTACTATATTTATCTCTGCTTGTCATTTATTTGTTATATATTATTGGAGATTCACTCCTCTGCAAAATCCCCTCAATCAATCCAAATAAACCTGATAAATCATCTGGTGAAATTGTGTTCACATCGTAATGTACATCACAGAAATACTAAATATCATCATGTCAAGATTTTTCCATTATCGTGGAGCCCTAATTCAACTATTTATTTATTTTTCTTCTGTTTTTCCAGACCTGGAAAATGGCATGTTAAAATTCCAAGACTCCTCCAGGTGTTCATGACCGTATGAACCGTGAATAGGCATGGGCTCAATACTGACGGTGTGATAACCTTCAATAAAAATATCACAGTTTCTCTGTATTGTCATTACTGCTCTAAAATGTAGATCAAGGGACCATAAGCTGTTTTCATTCATTTTCCTTCAGATGAGTCACTTATCAGGGGTCACCACAGCGGAATGAACTGCCGACTATTCCAGCAAATGTTTTACGCAGCGTACATGTGATTTTTAAGCTTTTTTTATTTGTAATAAATTTGCAACAATTTAAAAAACTCTTTGTTCACATTGTCATTATGGGGGATTGTGTGTAGAATGTTGAGGAAATACATGAACGTAATCCATTTTGGAATAAGGCTGTAACATAAACAAATGTGGAAAAAGTGAAGCGCTATCAATACTTTCAGGATGCATTGTAGATATAAATGAATGGATGGATGGATGGATGGATGGAGAAAATGATGGATGGATGGATGGATGGATAGATGGAGAAAATGATGGATGGATGGAGAAAATGGATAGAGAAAATGATGGATGGATGGAGAAAATGATGGATGGATGGATAGATATAGAAAATGATGAATAGATGGATGGATGGATAGATAGAGAAAATGATGGATGGATGGATAGATGGAGAAAATGATGGATGGATAGATGGAGAAAATGATGGATGGACGGCTGGATGGATGGATAGATGGAGAAAAAAATGGATGGATGGATGGATAGATGGAGAAAATGATGGATGGATGGATAGATGGAGAAAATGATGGATGGATGGATGGATGGATGGATGGATGGATGGATGGAGAAAATGATGGATGGATGGATGGATGGATGGATGGATGGAGAAAATGATGGATGGATGGATAGATGGAGAAAAAAATGGATGGATGGATGGATAGATGGATGGATGGATGGATGGATGGATGGAGAAAATGATGGATGGATGGATAGATGGAGAAAATGATGGATGGATGGATAGATGGAGAAAATGATGGATGGATGGATGGATGGATAGATGGAGAAAATGATGGATGGATGGATAGAGAAAATGATGGATGGATGGATGGATAGATAGAGAAAATGATGGATAGATGGAGAAAATGATGAATGGATGGATGGATCGAGAAAATGATGGATAGATGGAGAAAATGATGGATGGATGGATGGATGGATATAGAGAAAATGATGGATAGATGGAGAAAATGATGGATGGATAGAGAAAATAATGGATGGATGGATAGAAAAAATGATGGATGGATGGAGAAAATGATGGATGGATAGAGAAAATGATGGATGGATGGATAGAAAAAATGATGGATGGATGGATAGAAAAAATGATGGATGGATGGATAGAGAAAATGATGGATGGATGGATGGATGGATGGAGGGATGGACGGATGGATGGATGGATAGATGGAGAAAATGATGGATGGATAGATAGATAGATAGAGAAAATGATGGATGGATGGATGGATAGAAAAAATGATGGATGAATGGATGGATAGATAGATAGATAGATATAAATGGGTCCATATAGATGGATATAGAATAGTATAGATCTGGATGGATGTACAGGTTAATTGCTTGATTTCATCGACTCAGAACACAAAGATAATGGTTTAATGCATTATACAGGCTGGAGGTAATGAATTTAAACTTAAACTAAGCTTAAACTTTAGATTTGGTTATTGAATTTTAAAAACTGTAATGTTAAAACTAAACTAATACTGAACCAAACGTCAATTACTAAATGTCTACTCGCTACCAAAACAACCCCCCGATCTATATACACATTTAATAGCAGCCTCCATAATAAACAGAATGAACACACAGCCATTCTCTGATCTCATGCTCTGATCTAAGCCATACTACCACACTTAAACCTGAATCTAAACGCTATGTTCACCTGGTTTAAGAAAACCCCTAAAATCCATACAGTGTGTTCAATAACGTCCTTAGTTACGCTGTCACGAAGATTAAGAAGAACATGCTCACTAGTGTTTTGTCCTTCAGGAGAGCTGCTGTCTTTCTGACAGAAACAGTCAGGCTTAGTTAGTGTGATTCGCTATTCATCAGCTGTTGCCGCTGCAGTCTGCTTGTGAAGCATGCATTCCAAATTGTTGCCGGCTACAAAGGAGGCTTTGAAAACAACAAGAAAAAAACCCCAGAGCACTTCAAAGAGTCCCAACATTCCTGTCCATTAAATGGCCAGCATTACTGCTAAAACTGCAGCGGTTTTCAAGCTCTAGTGGATAATTGCAGCACTACACAAAGAGCGAGCGCTGAACATCTAATGCAAAAATATCCGATAAAGCACCACTCTTTATTTCTTTTGTAATTACATTTCACAAACATTTACTCTCTTTTTGCGTGTGTGTGTGTGTGTGTGTGTGTGCATTTTTGTTCTGCAAAACAGTGCCATGCATTTCTGAAAAGAATTATGTTGAATGCTTGTGAAATTTGGTGTAGGGGTGCAGGTAATGAATACATTGAAATGCATTTAAACACAAAATACCAAATACTTCAGTTTTACGAGTTTCAAAATACAATACAAAAGTAATCAAAATACAGCAGCAAGATCAAAATAAAATACTGTATTTGGTGTTTTGAAAATCCTGCAAAATACTTTTACAAGGGAGCCTGACAAACTCTGATCAATCCCCTTCGATCAATCCCGATCACATAAATAAAATAAAGCGAAACAAATCAAATTAAATTAAATAAAAACAAAAAAATTCAATAAAACAAATTAAAATAAAATACATTTAAAAAGCAAAATAAATAAAATAAAACAAAAAATTTAATTAAATTTAAAAAATGTATAAAATAATTTAATAAAATAAATGAAATGAAATAAAGCAAAACAAAAAACAAATAAAATAAATATAATTTAATAAAATAAATGAAACTAAGCAAAAGAAATCAAATCAAATTAAATAAAAAATAAAAATAAAAAATAAAATAAATGAAATAAAGCCAAAAGAACTAAACTAATAAAATAAAATAAATGAAATAAAGCAAAACAAACTAAACACATAAAATACATTTTATAAAATAAATTATTTAAAGCAAAAAACAAATAAAATAAATATAATTTAATAAAATAAATGAAACTAAGCAAAAGAAATCAAATCAAATTAAATAAAAAATAAAAATAAAAAATAAAATAAATGAAATAAAACCAAAAGAACTAAACTAATAAAATACATTTAATAAAATTTAATAATTAAAGCAAAACAAAAATTAAATAAATATAATTTAATATAATAAATAAAACAGCAAAAGAAATAAAATAAGGCAAAAAATCAAATTATAAAATATTTAAATAAAATAAAAATAATTTAATAAAATTAATTGAACAAAGCAAAACAAATCAAAGCAAACAAAAAAGTAATAAAATAATTTAAAAAATTATAACATAAAAAATAAAATGAAATAAATTAAATAAAGCAAAACTAATAAAATCAATACAATTTAATCAAATAAATTAAATAAAGCAAAACAAATAAAATCAAAACAAATAAAACGAAAAATTTAATAATAAAAAAATTTATAAAATAAATGAAAAAGCAAAACAAAAAACTAATTAAATAAATAGTTTAATAAACAAAGCAAAATAAATAAAAATAAAACAAAAAATTATAAATAAAAAATTAGTAAAAATAAAATAAATTTAATAAAATAAATGAAACAAAGCAAAACAAATCAAATAATAAAACAACAACTATTAAAGTAATAAAAAATAAAATAATATTTGCACCTCCTTCACCCACTGTACATGAGGAGGTGTTCGTAAAAATGTATGTTTCTCTTTTTATTTTAGTGTAGATTTTGTACAAATTTCATCCAGAAAGTGTCGTCTTGAAGATGATCCCTTTAATCACAGTAAAAACCATTCAATGCACATATTGAGTCTCTCTAACTCTATCTACTGTGAGAATTGTGAAAGTCTTATATTTTAAAATAGTAATACATGAAAAGGTTATTGAAAATGTTCACAGAATTTGCTAAATAAATCTGGTTGTTTAAAATAAATCCACGATTTCTGAAATCTCCTAAAATCTCCAGTTTTAGTCATTTCCATAATTCATGTTTTTTTGTAATTGGACTCTTTAATACACAATATAAACCCCGATATCTGTAGCACTTATTATATGTTGTTTGTCTTATTTGACTTGCTCCTGAACCAACTCATGCTATTTATCTGTTATTTTCTTCATACATGCTGCATAATTTCCATCCATACTCCAAGCATTGATCAACTTCTTCAATATTAATCAATATTCTAGTCTAGTCTTGGCAAATAACAGAGAAAACACCACTATTAAAGGCCACATTTTAATGATGCCATCATGTAGACGTCTTACAAAGTATCTTACAGTATTTTAAAATACAAGACACTGAAGTATTGTGATACAAAATATTCACCCATTCTCATAAACTCTATCAACAAAGTACAAAATACAATAATGTATTTAAATTATGTCTTGGCCATCCCTAACAATGTGCATCTATAGAGGTTGTATTTCTATATTTTAACGTCTGGAATTAGCATTAACACAGATGCTACAACATCTCGGAGCAAAGCCTGAGGTTTAATATGACAATTATTTCACCTTGACGTAAATAAAGCAAATAATTAAATAAGAAAATTAATAAGAAAAGAAATAAGTAAATAAATAAAGCCTGAGGTTTAATATGACAATTATTTCACCTTGACATTTGCTCCGCTTTGAAATGAACTTTCTGTGTGTGTATTATTAAAATCTCCTGTTAACGCTTCGGCTTGCAGATGTTACTGGAGATGCATCTTAAAGCTGATGCAGGTCTGCGCTGCATTAAATGCTGCTGATATGACACGGTTATTAACGTGATGTGCTGTACGTTAAGGAAGGCAATCAAAAGTTTCTAAATAAGGATGGAATTAATGCAAAGGTTATTAAAGGAATATAAGGTTGCCAAATTGCCCTGTGATACAATAATTAAAGAGCGAGCTAAAAATGAGCCATTTTACAAGATCCATCATCCATCCATCCATCATCCATCATCCATCCATTTATTTATTTATTTATTTATTGTATTTTTATTGCGTGTTAATATTTTAATTATTAAAAATGTTAAAAAGAAATATTAAAAACGATAATATATTAATGTTATCTATCTATCTATCTATCTATCTATCTATCTATCTATCTATCTATCTATCTATCTATCTATCTATCTATCTATCTATCTATCTATCTATCTATCCATCATTTTCTCTATCTATGGATGGATGGAAGGACAATAGATAGATAGATAGATAGATAGATAGATAGATAGATAGATAGATAGATAGATAGATAGATAGATAGATAGATAGATAGATAGATAGATAGATAGATAGATAGATAGATAGATAGATAGATAGATAGATAGATAGATAGATAGATAGATAGATAGATAGATAGATAGATAGATAAAATGATGGATGGATGGATAGATGGATGGATGGATAGATGGATGGATGGATGGATGAAGAAAATGATAGATGGATGGATGGATGGATGGATAGATGGATGGATGGAGAAAATGATAGATGGATGGATGGATGGAGGGATGGATGGATGGAGAAAATGATAGATGGATGGATAAATGGATGGATAGATAGATGGATGTATGGAGAAAATGATAGCTGGATGGATGGATGGAGGGATGGATGGATGGATGGATGGATGGAGAAAATGATAGATGGATGGATGGAGAAAATGATAGATGGATGAATGGAGAAAATGATGGATGGATGGATAAATGGATGGATGGATAAACAGATGTATACTGTAGCTAGATAGATATGGATATAGATGTATAGATAAACATGTATAGATAGAATGATGGATGGATAGATCTATAAATGGATGGATGGGTAGATGAATAGATCTATAGATGGATGTAGATGTATAGATATGGATGGATGGATGGATGTATAGATGGACAGACAGATCTATAGATGG
>NC_079456.1:36894365-36914365 GCF_903798145.1 Danio aesculapii
ATTTTGTATATTATTTTAATATATTATACTTTAAATTTGTCTTAAATAGACTTATAAATGTTTAAAAGTAGGGTTCAAGTGTATTTGTAACTATATATATATATATATATATATATATATATATATATATATATATATATATATATATTTTTTTTTTTTTTTTTTTTTTTTTTTTTTTTTTTTAAGTACAGATATGTTAAAGGCACATTTTAGTTCAATTTCATGGCGTCTCAAAACAGTTGAGTACACTTAAATGGTCTTAAGTTTATATTAAAATGAGCTTAAAACAAATTCTTAGTACATTAAATACAAAATTAGTTTGGGAAAACAGAGCACTATTATTTTATTACAGTATTTAGCACACTTTAATCATAATTTATATGTTTTTCATATATTACTGTTATACTTTAAATTAATCATATAGTCCAAGGCACTCTAAAATAAACGAAAAGGTTAAAATATATTAAAAAAATATATAAATAAATAAAATATTATATATTATATATATATATATATAAAGTATATGTATGTTTCAATATGATTACGTATGTCACATATGTGTGTGTGTTTTACAATACATTACGTTGAAACATTAGTTCTCATTTTGACGATTTAAACTTATTTACACTCAAAAAAATGATGTTCGCACAGTTTGTTCGAGCTACTTATCTAAAATGAGCTGAATCAACACAATTCTTGAGTTTTTTTTTTTTTGGGGGGGGGGGGGGGGGGGGGGGGGGGACAACTTAATTATTTTATGTTCAATCCACTTAAATTCGTAAAAACTGTTAACTTAATTCTTTCATGTTGTCCCAACACAAATCGACTGAGTTAACGTAATCATTTTTACAGATTTATATGGATTGAACATTAAATAGTTAAGTTGTCCCAAAAAACAAACAAAAGAGTTGAGTTATTTCAACTAATTTTAAACATGCTATTTATTATTCAAAACACTAATGCTATCCTTCAAACCACTGCTTTACAAAATTGTCAAGATGTTCATTAATAATTGAAACATTTAATTCTTTTATATATTTAAGTTCAGAACAAGCATGTTGTTTTACTGTAAATAGTCAGCTCAAGGTGCTCAAAAATATGTGAAAATGTTAAAAACAAATATAAATTGTTAAATAAAAATTATTAACAATCCATTACGCTGAAACATTATTGAACTCATTTTGACTATTTAAATTAATTTGACCCTCAAAAAAATTAAGTTCAAAATGTTTATCCAGCTACTTATTTAAAATGAGCTAAATCAACACAATTCTTGAGGTTTTTTGGGGAACAACCTAATTATTTTATGTTCAATCCACTTAAATTTGTACAGAAAAAACTAATCAGTTAACTTAATTCCTTCATGTTGGCTCAACAGAAATAGATTAAATTAACTCAATCATTTCTACAAATTGAAGTGTATTGAACATAAAACAATTAAGTTGGAAGTAAACATTTATTCCTTTTATATATACTGAAGAAAAGTTCAGAACAAAGTTGTTTACAAAAAAAGTCAGCGAAAGGCACTCAAAAAAATAAGTTTAAAGTTTAAAAAGATATGTAAAATATTGTTTATTAAAATACTTGTATTATGCTGAATGATGCGGAAACATTTAATTCTCATTTTGACCATTTAAACTTATTTGACATACTCAAAAAAAATGACGTTTGCTGTTTGTTCGAGCTACTTATTTAAAATGAGCTGAAAAAAACAAGATTTTTGGGCGGACAACTTAATTGTTTTTTGTTCAATCCACTTAAATTTGTAAAAAACTAATAAAGTTAACTTAATTCCTTCATGTTGTCCCAAACCAAATCGATTGTGTGGAACCCAGCATTTTGTTTTGTGTGTGTGTGTGTGTGTGTGTGTGTGTGTGTGTGTGTGTGTGTGTGTGTGTACATTAAAGTAGACAAAAACCCAGAACAATTCGCCTGTTGTACCCATATTCTTTACATTTAGGGTTATAGAAAAATAATAATGTATTAAAAATGACTGTTCTGTTCTGTATCTGATCTAAAACAGATTCCAAAAACCCAACAGTCAACTTAATCAAATGAAATGAGTGTAGTTAACCCAATTGACTGTGAACTTAATCCATTTAAGTTGAAGTAATGAGGTATTTAATTAACTCATTACCTTCAACACTGAGTTCAAAACTCTTTTCAAATGAGCAGACTTAACTTTCAGTCAATTTTGAGTTAGCTACACTCATTTCATTTGATAAAGTTGACTGTGTTTACAGTGTACTTGCAATCAAAATGCAAGTCTGCTCATTTAATTAAAAACGAACCGCAAAACGTCTCATAAATGTTATGAGAAAACAAAAACAACGCGACGTGTTTAAATCAAACCGATTTAAAATCAATTTTCACTTTCTTTTTTTGCACTCCCAGAATTTAAATACACAAATCATTATCGTCTTTCGTCATGCAGCGACACCGTGCAAAAGCATTAGGAGCTTTCATGTTTTATTCAGTGTTTAAGACGCTCTTATTGTTAGTAGAGAATAAAAAAGCAGATGAAATCGCCTTGAAGATTGGACTGCAGCTGGAGAAATGTATCCTTCACAAAGCAAATGAATGCTTGAAGACGCATATAGCAGTCTAGGAAACACGTTTCAATCACCTGCAAAGAGCGGCTCACACACGGACACGCACACGCGCGCAGATGCTGAATGAATAGCGCAGACGACTGCTGTTGGGGACTGATCTCAATAGACTCAAGTTCTCCATTCTGACAACTTTCACTGAAAGAGATTTCCTGCGCTTCAATTCACGTTTGGCCACGATTCGAGTCCCTTCAGCTCCAAATCGACTGTAAACACTGACACAAAAGCGTCGGCCATCGCTGACCTTGTCAAGCGCCTTGAACATTTCCCCAAAATAAAGTAAAGGAATTGGATTTATCAGAGATTTCTTTCTTTCTTTTGGGTTTTGAAAACGCCGTCTGCTGTTTAATGTTTGGCCTTCCTGCTGTTTTTATTTGAAGGACGTGGAGAGAAAAATCCTTTCTGACTCAAAAACGAGATTAATAAGCGTGTATAATGGGCTTTTATAAGATGTTGTTTAACATGTGAGGAGAGATGAGGGAGGAGGACGAGCTTTTCTGGGCTTAGGTGTTTTGTTTGGTGGTTTAAAGTATGGTGAAGGATACATTAAATCATTTTAACACACAAACATGCACACCAAAAATCCTACACATCAGAGCTGCACCATATTGGAAAAATCTGACATTACCATAGTTTGTTTTGCTGCAGTCTCCATATGAATATAACTTGACTAGATGATTTGAACAGCTTTGGAAAGATTACATTAGTTTAGATCAAGTTTTATATGTAGTACATCTGGATAAATCATAATACATTGCAAGCGAAATATATATATATATATATATATATATATATATATATATATATATATATAAACAGCACTTATTGGCTTCCTGGGAAGTCTAACAGGATTCAGAAGTATAGAAATTGAACATTTAAATGTAAAATAACATGGTCATCATTGTATAAATAATGATTCATTATATTATCTTTTAATCTTTAATAACTAATCCAATCCTGTGATGTGACTATTGCAGATACACACATGCGTTATCCATGCTCAAACAATATATTCTTCAGCATTACTTCATATTTATAACAGGTTTACCATGCTCGAGTTAAAAGATGACCGCAACTGATGAGTAGTAAATGGTGAAAAAAGATGATGATGATCATGAGAACAATGACAACAATAATAATAATAATAATAATAATAATAATAATAATAATAATGACTCCATGTTATTGTCAAAAACTTTTGGGACTTAAAAAAACACAAATAAATAAATATGCACAGTATGCAAATATTATAGAAATGTGTGTGTATATATATATATATATATATATATATATATATATATATATATATATATATATATATATATATATATATATATATATATATATATATATATATATATATATATATATATTTATTTATTATTTATTTATTTATTTATTGAGAATGTTTATTGATAAATTATCTCAAACAATTTGTATAAAAATAAATATTTTGGTTTACACGCACACACGCACGCATGCACGCACACACACACACATATATATATATAATCATTTGGCAGCACTAATGAACACAAATAAAATGGTGAAAAAAGATGATGATGATTAATAATAATAATAATAAATAAATAAATAAATATGCACAGTACACACACATATATATTATATATATTATATTATATATATATATATATATATATATATATATATATATATATATATATATATATAAATTATAATATTAAATAAATATATTATAATATTTATATAAATCAATTTAGGCGGTTCATTCCCTGATTAATAAAGGGACTAAGCCGAAAAGAAAAATGAATGAATAAATAAATGTATGTATATATTTAAGTAAATGTTTATTTACATTTATAAATTAAATGTCTATATCTAACAGAAAATATAAATATATAATTATATATACTATTTTGGATGCAATTAATTATTCATTCATTCATTTTGAACCAATAAATGAACAGCCAATTTATCCAGCATGTTTTACGCAGCGGATGCCCTTCCAGCTGCAACCCATCTCTGGGAAACACCCATACACACTCATTCACTACGGACAATTTAGCCTTCCCAATTCCCCTACAGCGCATGTGTTTGGTCTGTGGGGGAAACCGGAGCACCCGGAGGAAACTCACGCGAACATGGGGAGAACATGCAAACTCCACACAGAAACACCAACTGACCCAGCTAAGGCTCGCGCCAGCGACCTTCTTGCTGTGAGGTGATCGTGCTACCCACTGCGCCACCTTGACGCCCGATATAAACATTTATATACAGTACAGTAATATATGAAAAACATATAAACAAGTTTTTAATAGTAGAATAGGACTATTTTAACACAGTTTTGTTGGTTTTGAAATTTCTATTCATTTTTCTTTGCTTTTGAATCTTTTTGAGGGCTGTTTTATCACATTTCTTGGAAGTTTTACCTAACTAAATATTTCATCTAACCACGTGAGAGAGGAAGGACAGAATTACTGAGCTAGTGGAAAGAATATAAAGCCATTTTGAGTCTGTAAATCATGTGAGAGAGAGGGGAAACATGAAGGAGAATGATGAAGAGAGGAAAAAATCTGACAGAAATGTAACGGAAGTAGCATTAGCCGCATTTCCACTATCGGGCCAGTGCGAGCCAGGGCTTTAATCGGGCCAGGCCGGGCCAATAGCCCGGGAGGTTGAGAAATGAGGCCGAAATCATGTCGCGTTTCCACTGTCGGGCTAGTTGCTCGCAGCGCGTCACGCAACACCGCCCCCAGAATGTCCCCCGAATCAAACGTCACACAACCCGTCACACAACCCGCCCACTTCAGCGGGAACAAAAAACTCAAATTATAACCACAAACACAACCTGGCATCACTACGAGAGCTGGAAGATGGAGAACACCGAAGCGATTGCCTTTTTTACTGTTTGTGGTCTGTTGGTGTAAGGCCAGACAGCGATCCCTGGATAAGGACATTCGAGTTCGGCGGCATTTACTTCGAACACAGATTTTGGCTGCAAGGCTAGCGCGATAGCAAAACAAATGTAAGGGAAGAAAGCATCTCGTCTCCTCTTTACCTGACAGGAAAACTCCGCCTTTGTACGTAACCCCGCCCCGAAGCCCCAGTTGGCCCTCCTTGGCCCAAGGTATTCGGCGGGCCGAAAAAGGCCGGACGCTGGCCCCAAGGAAGCCCCGCTTTGGCCCGATTACGCCCCGGAAGTGATAGTGGAAACGCGACTGGCCTTGGCTCGCCCTGGCTCGCTCGCTTTAGGCGCGATAGTGGAAACGCGGCTATTGTGTTCATGTTTGGCCTTGTACGAGCAGAAAGACAACAAAAACAGCATTTGTTTTGAAATTAATTCGGCCTTTAAAGGATTTTTAGGAACATAAAAGCAGAAATAAGGCAAGAACCGAAGACAAATATTAATTTTAAAGCCTCAAAGTAATTATGGTCACACTTTACAGTAAGGTTGTATTAGTACATGTTAGTTAATGTATTTACTAACATGAACAAGCAAGGAATAACACATTTATTACAACATCTGTTCATCTTAGTTAACATTAGTTAATGAAAATACAGCTGTTCATCGATTCGTTAACTCAAAATGTGTTAATCTTGACAAGCATGAATTAGTAAGTGCTGAACTATGATTAATAAATGCTGTACGAGTATTGTTCATAATTAGTTCATGTTAGTAAATACATTAACTATGAGCTAATGAAACTGTATTGTAAAGTGTGGACACAATGATCAATACCAGTTTTAATGTTGAGCTTTATAACAGTTTAAGTCAGGGAACAGAAATGAGACCCTTTTTAACTGGAGATGATCTATAAATATGATGTTCGCCACATGAGACTGTAAAGACGACAAGAAATGAATGAAGAGAATAAAGGAGATGTTGGCATTTTAGTAAATATTTGCCTTTTATATGATGTTTATCATGCGAGAGAGGGAAAACACAGAAACCATGGAGAAAAAAATAAAGGTTTCTTCAGTTTCTGCCTTGATATGATGTTTACCGTGGTGAAGTGGGAAAACAACAGGAAATGTGGGAGAACGAGAGAACGGTGGAGAGACAATATGAAATCATCTGTGCCTCACAAACATCCACACCAAATATCCTGCATTTTACAACAGGTTTACCAAACTACAGATAAAAGATGATCACAGCTGATGAGTAGTACATGCTGAAAAATATATATACTATTATTAATAATGATGATGATGATAATAATAATAATAATAATGATAATATTAATAATAATAATAATAATAGTAATGATAATAATAATTATAATAATATTAATAATGATGATGATAATAATAATAATAATGATGATGATAATAATAATGATGATGATAATAATAATGATGATAATAGTAATGATAATAATAATTATAATAATATTAATAATGATGATGATAATAATAATAATAATATTAATAATTATATTAATATTAATAATGATGATAATGATGATAATAATAACAATAATAATTATAATAATAATAATAAAAATGCAGAAAATAATAATAATAATAATAATAAAAATGATAATAATATTAATAATGATGATAATAATAATAATAATAATAACAACAACAACAATAATAATAATAATAATAATAACAATAATAATAATAATAATAATAATAATAACATAAAAATAATTTGTTGGGAACATAAATGAATAAGTGAAAATAAATAAATAAATAAATAAATACACAAACAGAACCCCTTTAAATTATTGGCCTTTATATTAAAACTACTATGAAAGAATGCTGAAGAGAACAATCAATAAAAAAAATTTTATTCTATTTTTAAACACTATTTATTGTACAAAAATCTTTATTAATTTCTTTATTTTTTATTTTCTTTCCAGATTTAGTTAGAATTTATTCAGCTTTTTTGGCATTTAAAACAATGAAAAATGAAGAAAAAAAAATATATATATATACAACCTTTTTGTTTGTGTAAAAGAAAAAGTACAGCCGTTATCTGATTGTTTGTTTGATGATGATTTCAAGGATAAACAATATTGGAGAGAAAAACTCGACTAAAATAACAAATTAAAAATGAGTAAAAATTATAAAATGGAATGACAAATTAAATAAAGTAACAACTAAAACAATATAATACAAATAAACTAACAAATAAACTAACTAAATAAATAAAATAACAACTAAAATAAATGTTCGTGTTCAACATTTGAGAGGAAAATTGAAAGGGAAAATGTATTGTAAATAACAATTTTCCTAACATTGTGGCCTTTATATCTTGTTTACTTCACAAGAGAGTGAAGAAATAGATAATGCAACAAAAAAAGCTGTAAAAAAACATCTTTGACTACCGAAACAAAGAGGGAGAGTGAAAATAAAATATACAATTTTTCCTTTGGAAATGAATGTGGCTTTTATGCGTTTACCACATGAGAGTGGGAAAAAATAATTCAGAAAACAGCTCCAAGAAACAAACATCTCTGGTCCCAAAATAAAGAGTAAAACTAAAATTAAAGAAAAATAATCTCACACACACACACACATATATAAAATATTTTTAAAAAGTGGCTCAAAATAAAATCTATAAATCACACATTAAACGGCAGGATAGACTCCAAAATCAAACACAAAAAGAGGACAGTGAAATAAAACCAAAATGAAAAAATAACCCAGAAATATAAAGAAAAGTCCCTCAAATAATAAACTAGAATGTAATGTAAAAAACAGAAAAGGATAGTGAAAATAAAACTAAACTAAATAATAATAATAATAGTACTAATAACACATTTTTATAACTGTATGAATAAATGTATTTCAAAATAAAAAGCCTAATTTCATGTAACATTTGTTCCTAAATTTGTGGCCTTTATATTGTTTACTCCATGAGAGAGTGGGGGGAGGGGTCATGCAAAAAAGCCAAAATAAATAAATAAATAAATAAATCTTTGACTCCACAAACAAACCTTTTTTAACCAAAATAAAAAATGAATAACACACATATATGTTTTAAAAAGTGGCTCAAAATCAAAGTATAAACTGCACATTTAACAGCAGGATATAGGGCAGACTCCTATATATACAGTGAAGTCAGAATTATTAGCCTTTTGATTTTGATTTTTGATTTTTTAAATATTTCCCAAATGATGTTTAACAGAGCCAGGAAATGTTCACAGTATGTCTGATAATATTTTTTCTTCTGGGGAAAGTCTTATTTGTTTTATTTCGGCTGGAATAAAAGCAGTTTTTAATTGTTTTAAAACCATTTTAAGGTCAATATTATTAGCCCCTTTAAGCTATATATGTTTTCAATAGTCTACAGAACAAACCATCGTTATACAATAACTAGCCTAATTACCCTAACCTGCCTAGTTAACCTAGTTAAGCCTTTAAATGTCACTTTAAGCTGAATACTAGTGTCTTGAAGAATATCTAGTCTAATATTATTTACTGTCATCATGACAAAGAGAAATAAATCAGTTATTAGAGATTACTGATGGATGAAAACAAAAAACGCAGTTCTATGCCGATCCTTTCCCTCTCTCATGCTTCCCTGTCAATACTCTCTATTGTCCTATATATCTATTAAAGATAAAAACCCAGAAAAAATAATGATAAAAAACTAAAATCACACATTAAACAGCAGAAAAAAGGACAGTGAAAATAAAACTAAAATAAACAAATAATAGCACAAATATATCAAATAATCTGCCTCAAAATAAAAAGTAGACAAATGAACGAATGAATTGATTAATTAATAAGAAAACACATATTAAACAGCAGGACAGACTCCAAAACAAGCCAAAAAAAGCAGAGGACTGTAATAATAAAACTAAACTAAACAAACAAACAAAAAAAAATAAATAAATAAATAATAATAATAATAATAATAATAATAATAAAAATAATAACAACAACACATAAATATAAAATAATGTGCCTCAAAAAATGCACATTTAATAGAATGAGAGTCTCAAAAAAGACATAAATTAATAACTCATAAATAATGTGCCTCCAAAATAAAAAGAATAATAAGAGACAGGACAGAGTCCAAAACAAAAAAAGGACAATGAAAATAAAACAACAACAACATAATAATAAAAAATAACAATAATAATAATAATAACAACACATACATAAGTGCCTCAAAATATAGAGTATAAAATTAATTAATTAATAATTTAAAAAGTAGAACAGACTCCAAAAAACAACAAAGAGGAAAGTAAAAATAAAAATAAATAAATGAATAAATAAATGAATAACGCCTCAAAATAAAGATCACACAATAAACAGCAGGACTCCCAAAACGAAAAACAAAGAGGACACTGAAAATAAAACTAAAATAAACAAACAACGGCATAAATATATTTTAAAAATGTGCCTCAAAATGTAAAGTATAAAGAATAAATAATTAATTAGAAAATGCGCATTAAACAGCAGGACAAACTCCAAAAACAAAAAGCAAAGTGGACCATAAAAATCAAACAAAATATTAATAATAATAATAATAATAATAATAATAATAATAATACATAAATATAAAATAATGTGCCTCAAAATGTAAAGTATAAAATTAATTAATTAGAAAATGCGCATTAAACAGCAGGACAGACTCAAAAAACAAAAAGCAAAGTGGACCATAAAAATCAAACAAAATATTAATCATAATAATAATAATAATAATAATAATAATAATAATAATAATAATAATAATACATAAATATAAAATAATGTGCCTCAAAATGTAAAGTATAAAATTAATTAATTAGAAAATGCACATTAAACAGCAGGACAGACTCCAAAAACAAAAAAATGCAATATAAGCGTAAAAATAAAACAAAAAACTTAATAATAATAATAATAATAATAATAATAATAATAACAACAATAATAATAATAATAATAATAATATAATAATAACAACAACAACAATAATAATAACAATAATAATAATAATAATAATAATAACAATAATAATAATAATAATAATAATAATAATAATAATAATAATAATAATAATAATAACAACAATAATAATAATAATAATAATAATAATATAATAATAACAACAACAACAATAATAATAACAATAATAATAATAATAATAATAATAATAACAATAATAATAATAATAATAATAATAATAATAATAATAATAATAATAATAGTAACAATAATAATAATAATTAAAAATAATAATAACAACAATAATAATAGTAACAATAATAATAATAATTAAAAATAATAATAACAACAATAATAATAGTAACAATAATAATAATAATTAAAAATAATAATAACAATAATAATAATAGTATTATTAATAATAATAATAATAACAACAATAATAATAGTAACAACAATAATAATAATAATAATAATAACAATAATAATAATAATAATAATAATAATAACAATAATAATAATAATAATAATAATAATAATAATAATAATAATAGTAACAATAATAATAATAATTAAAAATAATAATAACAACAATAATAATAGTAACAATAATAATAATAATTAAAAATAATAATAACAACAATAATAATAGTAACAATAATAATAATAATTAAAAATAATAATAACAACAATAATAATAGTAACAATAATAATAATAATTAAAAATAATAATAACAATAATAATAATAGTATTATTAATAATAATAATAATAACAACAATAATAATAGTAACAACAATAATAATAATAATAATAGCAACAATAATAATAACAACAACAATAATAATAATAATAATAATAATAATAATAATAATAATAATAATAATAATAGTAACAATAATAATAATAATAATAGCAACAATAATAATAATAACAACAATAATAATAATAATAATAATAATAATAATAACACATAAATATAAATTAACGTGTTTCAAAATGTAAAGTATAAAACTAATTAATTAATAATTAAAAACACACCTCAAACAGCAGGACAGACTGCAAAAAACAAAGAGGAAAGTGAAAATAACTCAAATAAATGAATGAACACATAACAATATACACCATAATGTGCCTCAAAATAAAAAGAGTATAAATCCCACAATGAACAGCAGGACAGAGTCCCAAACAAACAAAAACAACAGGACAGAGAAAACAAAACTAATATCAATAAATAACACACAAATATATATAAAAAAGCCTTAAAATCAAAAGTATAACCCGCACATCAAACAGCAGCACGTTAATATCATGTCAACAGCATTAATGTCTTTAGCTAAAACCCCAGCATCATTTAATATCCACCCGTTCGCCAGCCGTAATAATCCTGATTTCCTTTTATTAAGCCAGCATAAACAAAAGCTTCATCACCTGTATGAGATTACCCATATAAAGGAGCTCTCGTGCTGCCATTTTGACTGCCTTTAACAACTTCATGCCCTCTATACGCTTATTTCACCAAACTAATTAATTTGAAGGACTGCAGAAGAGGCTAATTAAGAGGTCGCGAGGTGCTCATATTTTATCGCCAAAGACGGGAACTTTCTTTTTTACCTCAGGGCGTTAAAAAAAAAACCCTACACGTTGCTTGGTGACTCTGGATGAAATGGTTATATATATATATTTCTCTTTAATTAGCCTGCATCCTTTTGTTTCTCCTGCTGACTGTCATTCATTTCATCGACTTTATTATAACATTTGGCTTGGTCTGTGGCTGAAAAGTCACGTAAAAAAAAAAGAGAGAGAGAGAGAGAGGCTGATTTCTGAAGGACTCGCTTGTATGATAAAAAGGTGGAAAAATCTAATCAAGAGACGCGACCCCCATCATGCGTTTTGACGAGGGTCTGCTTTTCTTTGCAGACGAAAGGACTAATTATGATCCTGAAGCGATGTGGCGTCTGATGGAGTTACCGCAGTATTTATAACACCAGCGTTTGGAGTTCCTGGAGAACAACAGAGGAGCGTCTGTGGCAGATGGAGTCTTTTTATTAAACGCTTTTAATTGTTGGGAAAATGGAGGCTTTGTGTCAGGATTCGAGAGTGATTGATATGTCTAGGTTTTCCTGATATAATACTGATTGAGTTATATGGAAGATGGGGGAAATAAGTATTGAACACGTCACCATTTTTCGCCAAAAAATATATTTCTAAAGGTGCTGGTGACTTGAAATGTTCACCAGACTTTGGTAATAACCAAAGAAATTCATATATGCAAGAAAAACAAATCTAATTAGTTTACAAATGAAGTTATGCAATATAAAATGAAATGACGCAGGGATAAAGTATTGAACACATGAAGAAAGGGAGGTGTAGAAAGACCAGACAGCAGCTGAAATCTCTCAGTAGTTCTTCAGCAAGCCTCTGCCCTTCCTCAGTGTAAACGAATATCAGCTGCTTCAGTCCAACATCTACATTAGCAGGAGGATGAAGATGAACCCAGGGTGGACATTTCAGCAAGACAATGATCTAAAACACAGCCGAGGAGACTCTCAGATGCTTTCAGAGAAAGAAAATCAAGCTGTAGAATGGCCCAGCCAATCACCTGACTCGAATCCAATAGAGAATACAAAATAAAGATAAGATTTGATAGACGAGACCCACTGAACCATCAAGATTTTACACTCTGTTGAAGTCTGAAACTCACACCTGAGCAACACATGAGGCTTAGATAGATGCATAGATAGATGCATAGATAGATAGATAGATAGATAGATAGATAGATAGATAGATAGATAGATAGATAGATAGATAGATAGATAGATAGATAGATAGATAGATAGATAGATAGATAGATAGATAGATAGATAGATAGATAGATAGATAGATAGATAGATAGATAGATAGATAGATAGATAGACTGTTGACATTTCTGAACAAATTTCAATTAGTCAATTTTTAGAGCAACTCCACACAGAAATGCCATCTTCTTCTTCTTCTTATTATTATTATTATTATAATTATTTATGTTTTTTTAATTGCATTGTGGGATGTTGAAAAGTTTAAAAAAGGTGACTTTTATTGAGGTTTTTAATAGTTTAAATGCCAGTACATCTTCTGTTATTTTACAGACTTATTTCTCAATATAATATTTAGTATATAATTTTTTAATAGTAAACACATATCTTTCTTCTGGAGTAAAAAAGTCTTATTTTTTAGTTTGCGCTGTAGTAAGTGATTATACTTCACTTTTAAAAAAGTAAGTAAATTTGTTGCTTTAAACTTTACTTAAAAAAGTAAGTAAACCCTTTGTAACTTGGAACTGTTCAGTTGATTTAACTTAATTTTTAGAATTATGCACATTGCAAAATATGCATATGCAAAAAATTTAAGCCAACGGGTTTACTCACTTTAAGTAAAGTCAGCTAATCATTTTAAAATCAAGTGGTTTACTCACTTATTTTGAGTAAAGTCAACTAATCATTTTAAAATCAAGTGGTTTACTCACTTATTTTGAGTAAAGTCAACTAATCATTTTAAAATCAAGTGGTTTACTCACTTATTTTGAGTAAAGTCAACTAATCATTTTAAAATCAAGTGGTTTACAATATTATTAGCCCCAATTATTTTTCACATTAAAGGCTAATAATTTTATCTTCAGCTGTATGTTGAACATGTAAATTAGACTTCATCATATTGCATATTGAAATCATATTGCTCCTGCGCATATTGCGATGTTGATGTAAAATTATATGAGACACTCTTGCAAAAGAGATTCTAAAATCTCTGCATTTTTGGACCTGCTTAAATAAAAGTAAATAGAATTGCAATAAATTCAGTAAATAAAAATGTAAACATTAAAAAATAAAGTAAATATGTCAATTATACATTACTTATTATTATTATTATTATTATTATTATTATTTATTATTATTATTATTATTATTATTACTAAGATGCTAATAATAATAAAATTATTAAGATCATAATAATAATACTATTACTATTTGATGATAATAATAATAACAATTATCATTATTATTATTAAGAAGATAATAATAAAATTATAAGTATTATTATTATTATTGTTATTATTATAGCCGACTATGCTTTAGACCAAGCTGATCCAAAAACCACTGCCATAAAAATCAAATGAGAAAAAAATTCATTAATTTACATATTTCTCAGTTAACAAAAGTGACAAAAAGAGCTAAAACACAAAAGTATCAAAGCGCTAGCCAAATTTAGAAAACAAATATCCCCTGCTATACCCCAGAGACTAAAACCTAAATAAAACCAAGAGTATAAATAAATAATTATGATCCAGAATAATCATTCAACATCCTTTTGAATTGACAAACGGCTGAATAATAATAATAATAATACATCCATACTACCGAGAAACACTGAAGATCATAAAGATAAACGCTGTCTTTTAATCTTTAAATAGCAGATAAAAGCAGACGCCGGCGTTTTCCAGATAATTCCGTTCAATTACCTGAAAGACTTTTGCTGCAACAATAAAAACCAACATTTTAGCAAACGAGAAGAAAAGAACAACAAAAACTGAACAGAAAACACACTCGAGTGCTTTGTGTGTCGAGTTATTTAATTGGTTTTAAGCTGCACGATATTGGAAAAATCTGACATTGCGAGATTTCGTTTTTCTGCGATTAATATTGCGATATAAACACTGTAAAAACTGCAGGATTTCACACAATTCCAACAAAAATCAGTTAACAAAATTACATAGATGGAATATACTCACTAGACTGAACTAATCTCAGTCAAGAATCTCTAATCAACAATTGTGTTGGTTGGCATTTTATTCTTCTGCGACACACATTGTGATATTGAGTATAATTTTAACAGATTTATTAACAGATTAATTAATTTAACAGATTTAACATTAATTTAGACTGCTTTCTTTGAAAAGAATAATTTTGGATGATGATAATAATAGGATGACTGTAGTGTAGTGGACTTTGTAGTTTTGGTTTTTTTGAGAATCTAACAGTATTTAGGCAATCAAATTGAATAATCAAATGTAAATTAAATTGCATCTATACACTCACCGGCCACTTTATTAGGTACACCTGTCCAACTGCTCGTTAACGCAAATTTCCAATCAACCAATCACATTGCAGCAACTCAATGCATTTAGGCATGTAGACATGGTCAAGACGATCTGCTGCAGTTCAAACTGAGCATCAGAATGGGGAAGAAAGGGGATTTAAGTGATTTTGAACATGGTTGTTGGTGCCAGACGGGCTGCTCTGAGTAGTTCAGAAACTGCTGATCTACTGGGATTTTCATCCCTGGTCTGATGAGTCGATTTCTGCTGCCACATTCGGATGGTCGGGTCAGAATTTTGGCACCAACAACATGAAAGCATGGATCCATCCTGCCTTGTATCAACGGTTCAGGCTGGTGGTGGTGGTGTAATGGTGTTGGGGAGATTTTCTCGGCATATTTGGGCTCATTAGTACCAATCGAGCATGGTGTCAACGCCACAGCCTACCTGAGTATTGTTAACCATGTCCTTCTCTTTATGACCACAGTGTACCCATCTTGCCATGTCATAAAGCGCGAATCATCTCAGACTGGTTTCTTGAACATGACAATGAGTTCACAGTACTCAAATGTCCTCCACAGCCACCATATCTAAATCCAATAGAGCAACTTTGAAATGTGTTGGAATTATGTGGGAGATTCACATCATGGATGTGCAGCTGACAAATCTGAAGCAAATGTGTGATGCTATCATGTCAATATGGAGCAAAATCTCTGAGGAATATTTCCAGTAGCTTGTTGAATCTACGCCACGACAGTTTAAGGCAGATCCGAAGGAAAAAGGGGGTCCAACCTGGTACTAGTAAGGCGTACCTAATAAAGTGGCCGGTGAGTGTATAAACTGCACATTAATACAATTAATGTTTCTTGAAGTTACTAACATTGTAGTTACTTTCCTGTGCCTGAATGCTTGAAAACTGGCTTGAAATGCACACACAGTCCTGATACACACGTTTTGGTAGCTAGAACACATACAAATGATACAATTTTGTGGTAATTTTACGGTTAAACTTTGCAATTACTCCACAATGATGTGTTTTTAATACTTACTCAACTATAATCCTGATTCGACATGTGACTATTGTGGATGTACACATTGCGATATCGATGCTGAAACCATATATTGTGCAGCTCTACTACTTTATTAACCTTTATTTTACATCTATAGAATCGTGAGACAAAAAGTGATGTTTGATTTAAGCTAAACTAAATCGTGATTCTCATTTCATCCAGGTCAATAAGGGGACAGCAAATAAATAAAAATGCCCTGCTCACACGCATACACACACACACAAACAAAACGAACAGAAAACACACACTCAAGTGCTTCCTGTGTCGAACTATTTAATTCCAGCAGGAACATTGTGCGATTAGAGGAGTCATTTGTAGAGGGGGTTAAACAATGTCATTCGGGCCCCTCTTGACCTAGATTGTGTTTGAATTAGAGAGCTGAAAAAAAAACTGGTGCTTTGAGGGAACGGCCGATCAACTTTAACCCAGCAGGACATCAGCCTTCGATGACAGGACCTTTTAGGTCAGCAAGCCCCAAACCGCAGCCAATGAACATCTCATACATGCACCAGTTGTCATAAAAAAAACCTCTATTGGCTGCGAAAGGCAATTTTAAGCTTTTGATGGTGGTGATTAGTGTCAAAAGCAATGTTTACTTGGCCATTAAGTACCAACTGTGCAGCATTAGGGTTAGAGTTAATGTCTGGATTTAAGTCGGCTGTAAAGCTGGTTATTTATAGGGTTAAGCGTTCCAAAAAAACCACATGATTTTTCTTTTTTGGTCAATATACTAAATTATACATGCTCTTTTAGTTGAGTGCTCGATTCTGATTGGCTTCTAGGGTTTCTGATTGAACATTGTAAGGTTTTCACAGCTTAGTTCATGGAAGGTTTGGACCGCATTACAGTACCATCTCACAACTGCTGTGCAAATTCGATTCTGTCCAGCCAGCATCTAAGGACAACGTTATTTTGACGTCCAATAACAATGTGAACGTTGATATTTGGTTGATTTTAGGTTGTGTTGGAAAGTGACCAAAATCCATTGTCGAGCCAACATCTTAAACCAACGTCATATTGACATCAAACACTGACATTTATTCGTCAGGTATGGCAAACAAAATTCAACGTCTGATAGACGTCATAGTGGTAACGTCCACACAACGTCAAGCTGTAACATTATTAGACGTTCATATTTGGTTGATTTTAAGTTGTGTTGGAAAGTGACCAAAAGCCAACGTCGAGCCAACATCTTAAACCAACGTCACTGACATGAAATACTGACATTTATTCGTCAGGTATGGGAATCAAAATATGTCTGATAAATGTCAGAGGTAACGTCAACGTCAAGCTGTAACATCATTAGACGTTGATTTTAGGTTGTGTTGGAAAGTGACCAAATCCAACATCGAGCCAACATCTTAGACCAACGTTATATTGACATCAAATACTAACATTTATTCGTCAGGTATGGCAATCAAAATATGTCTGATAAACGTCAGTGGTAACGTCCACACAATGTCAAGCTGTAACATCATTAGAAGTTGATATTTGGTTGTTTTTAGGTTGTGTTGGAAAGTGACCAAAATCCAATGTTGAGTCAACATCTTAAACCAACGTCATATTTGCATCAAATACTGACATTTATTCGTTAGGTATGGCAATCAAAATATGTTTGATAAACGTCATAGTGGTAACGTCCACACAACGTCAAGCTGTAACATCATTAAACGTTGATATTTGGTTGTTTTTAGGTTGTGTTGGAAAGTGACCAAAATCCAACGTCATATATTGGCATCAAATACTGACATTTATTCGTCAGGTGTGGCAACCAAAATCCAACGTCTGATAGACGTCATAGTGGTAACGTCCACACAACGTCAAACTGTAACATCATCAGACGTTAATATTTGGTTGTTTTCAGGTTGTGTTGGAAAGTGACCAAAATCTAATGTCGAGTCAACATCTAAAACCAACGTCACATTGACGTCAAATACTGACATTTATTCATCAGGTATGGCAAACAAAATTCAACATCTGATAGACGCCATAGTAGTAACGTCCACACAATGTCAAACTGTAATATCATAAGACGTTGATATTTGGTTGTTTTTTGGTTGTGTTGGAAAGTGACCAAAATCTAACATGAAGCCAACATCTTAAACCAACGTCATATTGAGGTCAAATACTGACATTTATTCGTCAGGTATGGCAACCAAAATATGTCTGATAAACGTCAGAGGTAACGTCCACACAACGTCAAGCTGTAACATCATTAGATGTTGATATTTGGTTGTTTTTAGGTTGTGTTGGAAAGTGACCAAAATCCAACGTCGAGTCAACATCTTAAACCAACGTCACATTGACGTCAAATACTGACATTTATTCGTCAGTTATGGCAACCAAAATCCAACGTCTGATAGACGTCATAATGGTAACGTGCACACAACGTCAAGCTGTAACATCATTAGATGTTGATATTTGGTTGGTTTTAGGTTAGACGTTGGACTCTGACATCGGACTGACAATGGTTTCAATGAATCGAGATCACAATTTTGACTAAAATAATCAAGATTATGATTATTGGCATAAGTGAAGGCTAGACTTTAGACCTAAATTAGGTCAAAAACATACAAATTGGCTGACTGACTTTAGCAGCGTTTTAGACTATATTTAGTCTTTTTTTAATAGATAACATAGCACAAGTTAACAAAAACCACGTCAGTTACAGCATCATATCTTGCACTTCTTAACACACCAAAAACTCAAACACATGCTTTTGGCATTCGAATGTGCCATTTTCACATTCACATAGTATAACTGCAATAATTAACCACTGAACTACTATAAAATAATGCACTCGCACCTCATCACCTCCTCAGGTGTGCGTTATTGTCAATAATTCAACAGCCCATCGTGAATTATTCCTTATGTACTCGATGTTTGTAACACGCCACTGATTCTCCAAGTAAACTCATGCAGCAGGTTTTTTATTTAAAATATATTTCTTTAAAGAAATCTTTTATTATATGTTTAGAAACCGCCTTTTATTTTTAATAATCACTGGAGAATGAAAGCACTTGGCCTTCATTCTGTGTGTATGTTGCCATTGTTTTGCACCTGAACCCTGAATCAATAATTTCCTTCTATCTGTTTATCTATTAAGGTTGGGGAGCGTACACACGAAAAATATCAATATATTTCTGCCTTTTTTGTTCCCCCAGTTTTATTTTCTACAGATGGACCATTTCAAGTATTGGCAAGTATATAGGTCAAAGATGAAAACGGGAAGCATCAAAACAATGGAAGTGAAATATACAGTTTTAGACACTAGGGCTGCATGATATTGGGAAAAAAATTGCGATATTCTGTTTTTCAGCAATATATTTTGCCATAAATACAGTTTCACCAGATGACTTGAATAGTTTTTTTGACTAATTCA